>NC_048926.1:57772862-57805099 GCF_011077185.1 Oxyura jamaicensis | reverse complement strand
CAATTTTCAACATCAGTGCTGCACCCAGATAGAAATATGTCTGCAAAAGAAGAGTTCATACTAGAATTCAAATATCATGCCAGATAAAAGCACCCCAGTACTGCTGTCAGATAAGATCTCAACTAGGATCAGAGAGGTTGGTGACATTCAACATGGATATATCTCAGATTTGATGACAGCTTCTGTACCAGTGTGTTCCAAAGAAATTTAATTCCCATATCCCCTAAAGCTCCTAAAGATTATTCACTTTCTGCTACAGAAAACCTACTGGAAGGGATATCATCCAGGCTGTATAAATATTAAGACTTTCACACTTGAAAGTTGTCTCACAGTCTTACAAATTTGGAAGCTGTGTTTTGCTGAAACTAATCAATGGCAATTTCCAATAAAAGTAACAGCAACAGGAATAGAATATAAAATTTGTGGTTACTATACAGCCAATTGTGACCAAATAGTAGGCACTAAAGCAATCTTGAGACAAGCAGCAAAAATCAATGTAAAAAGTGGAATGAATTCCATAAGGAAGAATAAATATTTTAATTAAAGACAAATATTCAGTAACAGTGCAAAACCTGTGCAAAGAAAAACACTAGCTTCACATATTTGTTGCACAACTCTTTTTTTAAACCTACTTCCTGTTTACTAAAAAAAAATTGTAATCAGTTCACCTTTCTTACCCTGCAAGATTACCACAGGATGTGGAATCATTCTGTACTTAAAATTATGACAATGACAGTTCACAGCACATGCATCAATAGATATGAAAATTAGAGTGGAGAATAATACCTTTAACTGCTATTTTTCCTGATGTATGAGTTAGTGGGAAATTTTATAGGACCTTTTTTATACAATAAAGCCACAGACTGAGTTCATGAATAGGTCGATATTTTTATTCTGAGAAAGCCTTAACTGGAGATGTTTACTTTGATTGTGTTATGCTAGAAAAATAAAATCAATAATTTGTTACTTGGCACTCTATAAAATATTCAAATCAAATGCTTGAAGATGATTCAGTTCTTTGCATTAATGTTAGAATTTGAGCTCAGGTCCTCAGAAATATCTGGATATCTAAATCTCTTTGAATTCAGATTCTCTTTGAATCTCATTTAAAGTCTGAGTTCTAATCCTTCAATATGACAAAACATGAATCTTTACATGATTCTAACAGATGATCTTAAAGAAATGCTTAGTTTCTTGACTCAAAGATAATAATAGCAACTTCTAATGCAATTAACATAATGCAGACATCTAAGCACTTAAAAAAAAAAAAAAATCAATTAATGTCACTGAGTCTTGCTGTCTGTTACGGCTTAATATCAGCACTGTTGTCTCTGTGAGATATATTTAATGTACTGTATGTACAAATAATGCACTGTCCTTTCTTCCCCAACTTATAAGTGCAAAAAGGTCTCACATTTCACTAGAACTTGCATATAACTTAATGCAAATCCCTACTATGGCTGTGCGATTCCATCTACCTAGGAGAAATAAGAATCTTACTTACACATCTAATTAATATTAATGTTTCCAAAAATGTTTGAAAAGAAACCTGTCACCTTTGTAATTAGAATAACTCATTCCTAAACTCTAATATTTAATGTGCATGTCACAGATGTATTTTATGGTAGATTAGCATATTTTTTTTCTTAACTGTTACCCTGTCAAATAATCCTAATGACTGTATTTCTTCTTGAGGTAAATTTGATGAAATGAATCCCATTTAATCCTAAGGCACACCTTTCTGTATTACTATCACTTAAACAGATATATTCTTTTTATTATATAGTGATTTAAAGAACGAAAGCAAAATTTCTTCTTAGTGACGAAGTATTCTTTATTGACAGTGCTGGATGCACAGGGGATCGTTCCACCTAACGTGCATACCCGAAGTGACAAACTATCTCACATTTATACAGCAGAACAATGAATATTCAATCAACGTATATACATATTCATTACATAAACTTGTGTCCTTGTTGTCCATCTGTTTCCTGCCCGAGACGGGATGTCTGGCAAGTTTTTGTTACTTAGTTTTCACATATTCTTCACCTCTTGGCTCCTAATAGTATATCTTACAGACTCAGAATACTTCTTCCTTGACTAACAGATAATATTGAGTAACTAATCTATTCTATTCTTAGTACCTAGGTAATGATTCATCCTACTGCCTAGCTAGCTAATCATCCTTTTATATTTACTAATTGCTTGCTTGTTTCAGTAGGATATTTATTTCATTTGCTTAGCTTTGCCAGAGAATTGATACTATCTCCAAAATTCTGAGTCTTTTGTTGTCCTAAAATCACAATATGATATACTATATAGATTTTTTTCTATGCAATTAAAAATATGTTATTAATTTTCTATATATATTTTTTTCTTATGAAACAGCTCAAGAGCCTAAAACAACATAAACAGCTACATAAAGAAATGAAAGACATAAAGTCTCTCAAGGAGATGTGGGGAATATATAGTGTGCTATGTTCTTAAATTTTTTTAAATCAATGGACAGAGGAAGGTCCTTGCATCTGTCCATGCAGGAGAAAAGGCGACAGACAGATCTAGGAGACATATCTGGGGAGACACTCAAAGAAAGAGCACAAGTCATGGTAAAAACAAACAAACAAACAAAATTACAGCACCAATCATTGGGAAGGTCCTCTCTAATAACTTGGGGGCTGAGGTTGTGCTTGTGTTTTAACGGAAGCCGGTACTAGATGGGTGTCAGCACCATGAGTCTGTCCGGCCGTCTCATCATCTGCCTTAACATGATCACAGCACCCTCCTCTGAGGTTTGGACTCCAGCTCAAACAAAAAACAACGTCTGGGAGTGTCCGGCTGGCATATGCAGGACCCACAAACAAGGACTCCAGGAGCTGGAGGGGCAGCCAGAGCCCCCCCGGCTGGGCAGCACTCAGTACCTGCCTCTCCCAGGGATGTGGTTACAAAGTTTGTACAAGATAGAATTAGTATGCCTGGTAGTTTTTCTCTGTGTTTTAGTTTGTGTTAATCGTGCTTTCTTAATTTGTGTTAATCGTGCTTTTTTATGTTAATAAAGAAGGGGGAGATGTGGGAGCGTGGCCATGGGGGTCGACAAGCCCCGTGGTTGGTGATAACATCAGACTCTTAACGATGAGACCATCAGGAATGTAAAGTGTTTAGAGGAGGGAACAAAGAGGGGTGATTCAGGAGACGCCTTGCCGTCTCAGGTTGCTTGTTCTCCGGCCGTTGGGGCATGGAACGGTGGTAAATATTTTATTAGAACACTTAATACCTAGATATGGGATAATCCAGTACATTGATTCTGATCAGGGCACACACTTTACTTCTAAAATAATATAATTATTATGTCAATCATTAGGTATTCAGTGGGAATACCACACTCCGTGGCACCCACAAAGCTTGGGGAAAGTAGATAGAATGAATCAAACAATAAAAAAAGAGAGAGAGAGAGAGAGAGAGAGACCTAAATAAGCACAAGATCCAGGTGTAATTGTCAAAACTGAAATCAAAGAAAGGGCAAGAGAGTCAGTGCAACACAGACTGTTATTCAACTCATTCTATCATGAAATTGAAACAGGAATAAAATACGAAATTCCCACAGTTGCTAAAAATCTATTTGTAAATCTAGTCGAAAATATTGCTAAATCACTGAACGTAACTAATTGTTGTGTTTGTGGTGGAACAAATCAAGGCGAACAATGGCCTTCTGAGAGAATCATAGCCTATTAAGATCCAGCTACGTGGGCAAAAGACAGATCCTGCGGCTATAGGACCCCAATATATATGCTTAATAGAATAATTAGGTTGCAAGCTGTAGTAGAAATAGTTGTGAATAAAACCAGAGATGCACTCAGATTAATTGCAAAACAAAATACCAAGATGAGAACTGCTTTGTATCAAAATCGCTTAGTTTTAGATTATGTGCTAGCACAAGAAGGAGGAGTCTGTGGAAAATTTAACCTTACTAATTGCTGTTTAGAGATCGATGATGAAGGAAAAGCTGTGAATGAACTTGTAAAAAGAAATGAAGACTGTTACATGTCCCAGTTCAAACTTGGAATGTAATCAATTTAAGAGAATTATGGGGAGACTTTATGAGTGGTGGTTGGCTTACGAGAATTGGGATAGTTCTATTGGGAATATGTGGAGGGTTGTTAATAATTCCATGTTTAATACCCTGTTTTACCAGACTAATACACTCTGTTATACAAGGAATGCAAATATCTGTGGTACCAGTTGACCCAGAACCAGGGGAAGGGAAAACCCATTCCGTGATGATAATAAAAACAAAAGAAGGTCCAAAATTGGTACCAATTTGGCAAGTGATGTCTTGATTGAAAAAAAAAAAAAAGGGGGGGGGGGGGGGGGGGATTGTGAAATGTGTTTATTTCATTTGTGTCAGTATGGAACAATGCTAGGGCCGCATGATGAAATATAACCTTCTATTTAAGAAAAACAGAGTGATTAGTGTACATAGTTCTTGTATCATGCAAAGGAAGGGTCCAGCAATTTGTGTAAATAGAGGGTTTTAAGGGTGAACATTGAGTCTGGAGTCTGGGAGATAAGAGGACCAAGGAGGTTTTTTTTTTTTAGGAAACTGCAGACTTTTGCATGGGATGCTGCCCAAGCCTCTGATATCCAGCGAAGAGATCCACCAAATAAGGAGAAAGGGGGAGCTGAAGGACGACCAAAGGACAAAGCCTGGGAGAAAGACCACAAACGAGCCTTCAGCACAAGAGACCCTCAGAGAGACCACCAGAGACTGGTACACATGCGAACGGAGAGGGTTCGGATTCCACGAACTAATTATTATAACCCTGCCTTTTCTAGGAATAGTGATGAATATGTATTAGTCTAGGAGCATAAAAATCAGCCAGCTGATGTAATAGGTGTGCGTCTTGGTGGAGCAGAAACTCCTGGAGCACCTAGTGCTGTTTGCTTGCCTCTATTCACTTAATAAATTACAAACTTTAATTAGAATCCTATTTGGGACTCGATCGTTTATCACAGTGTTTTCTAATGGCATTGTTCAGAACCCTGCTGATAGAAGAGAGAGGAAAAAGAAATAGCTGCCAGATGTCATTTCACCAATGATTTCCCTATTACAGATAGAGCTCAATATTTCAGTTTAATACATTTATGGAGATATTTGGTGTTGATGAATAAAGTTTTCCTCGCATTTTCTTCAACAGTGATGAAAAAAAATATATAAATAAATCATTGGCATGTTTTTTTCTAAGAATAAAAGAAAAAAAAAAGGGGGGGGAAAGAAAGAAAAACTAACAAAGCAAAAAACTGTCTTCCCTTTGCACCTGTCTGCTTGAAGGCAATGGAATTCTAAGTGCAGCACTCATACAACATACATTATTATTCAATCATATTTGAATTTAATTGGAAGATTATTTAACTCTCACAAAATCTTCTTACATTACCCTGTCTCTCCTCCTTTCAATGACTGTATCTGACCAAAGATTTGTCATATATCTAACTCAAGATTTGATACTTCTCTCTCCATTTAACTATAACAATAATACTCAAGTTTGTAATTTTCCCCGATATTTGATTTACAGCCCTTTACAAGTTCTGAGTTCAACACTACCAACATTAATTTTGCTTAGTTCTCATTCTACCTTTTCTAAACTGAAGATCATTGTTTCATCTATAACACCAGTTCTTCCAGCATTATATTTTTTTCATGCACATAATCCAGAAAAAAAATTCTTCCTTGGGACTTCTGAGCTGGATTAACACTTTGCCATACTGCTGTCATGTGAGGAAAAGTTCTGATCACTGTGCAAAGTCTGTCTGATATCACATTTCTCACATTTCCCAGGGCTGTCTTGGGGTCAGTTTTGTTTAACATTTTTTTTAGTGATCTGGATGAGGCGGTAAATTGCACGCTTAGTAAATTCACAAGTTAGGTAGGATTGTTGATCTGCTTAAGGGTAGGAAGGTTTTGTGGAGGGATCTGGATAGGCTGGATTGATGGGCTGAGTCCAATAACATGTCATTCAACAAGACTGGGTACCAGGTGCTACACTTGGGGCATAACAACCTCATTCAACAGTATAGGCTTGGGGAAGAGTGTCTGGAAAGTTGCTCAGAAGAAAAGGACCTAAGGGTGCTGGCCAATGGATGGCTCAACATGAGCCAGCATTATGACCATGTGGCCAGGAAGGCCAGTAGTA
Organism: Oxyura jamaicensis; assembly: GCF_011077185.1. NCBI lineage: Eukaryota > Metazoa > Chordata > Aves > Anseriformes > Anatidae > Oxyura > Oxyura jamaicensis. The sequence goes on along the minus strand of NC_048926.1, from coordinate 57,798,911 downwards.
TCCTGACCTGCATTAGAAATAGTGTGGCCAGCAGGACCAGGGAAATGATTTTTCACTTGTACGCAGCACTGGTTAGACCACACCTTGAATCTTGGGTTCAGTTTTTGGCCCTTCACTACAAAAAAGATATCAAGTTGCTTGAGCATAAAAGTAATTAATTTGAGAGAAAAGTAATTAATTTGCTTGCGTAAAAGTAATTAATTTGGTGAAGGGACCAGAGAACAGGATTTAAGTGGCATGACTGAGGGAGTTGGGTTTTTTTCTTCTGGAGAAGAGGAGGCTGAGGGGAGGCCTCATTGTGTGTTACAGCTACCTGAAGGGAGATTACATTGACAAGGGTGTCAGTCTCTTATCTCAGGTGAAAAATTACAGGATGTTGAGAAATGGTCTCATGTTGTGCCAGCAGAGGTTTAGATTGGACATCAAGAAGCATTTTTTTTTCATGGAGAAGCTGGTCCAGCTTTGGAACAGGCTGCCCAGGGAAGTGGTAGAGTCCCTATCCTAAGAGGAATGTAAGAGATGTGAGGACATGGCACTAAGGGACATAGATTAGTGATGGGACTCAGTAGGTCAGGATGATGGTTGGATTTGATGGTCTTGAGGGTCTTTTCCAAACTAGCTAACTCTATGATTCTGTGTAATGTGATCTGATGCATCTCATCTCTTCCACCCATCCCCTCCAAGAATGTCAGAAGCTGTATTGTTTACAAGAACATTTGTAGTTCAGTTCTCATTTTTCATCAGCTCTCATTTTGATTATTGAACATTTCTATCTCAAATCTCATTTCCATTACTTTTTTTTTTTTTTTTTTTTTTTTTTAATCTATTTTTCAGACGCTTGTCTACATCCCATAAGCTTCCATGGGGAGTGAGAGAATTTCTTTGCTTGGAAAATTTCCACTAGATTAGAAAGTTTTTCCTATATCTCCTTCCCTCTCTGAATCTTTTGCTGTAAAATTCTTATCAATTATTGAAAAAAAATTAATTGGTATTTTGGGGGTTAGATAATTAAAACCTCTTGTACATTTTCCCCCTTCTCCTTATAAAAATCTATTTCCCATATGATTACTTCTTTGATGTAAGGCAGTACTCCTCATAGAAATGTAATATGGATACCTCCTCTCCTCAATTTTGTTTTAAATTATTAAAAATATTAGTGGCTTCAGCATTATCTGTAGTAAAACATAAGTCTATTGAGATTACATTTTTGTTCACTCCCATAGCTTTTAGAATCTGAATAAAGCACCTTTTTTAGCATTACTATTTGTCTACCATGTCTTCAAGGCTATTCAGCTTCACATGGCTTTAATTGCCCTTGTCTTTCATCTAAGGTAGTTTCTAAACAGGGCTCCCAGAGAATGCAGTTCACAAGATGGTCAAAGCACATAAGAATATTCAGTGTCTAAGATTCTTCGGTCTGGGATAAAATAAACTTTGTGTTATGTCACAATAAGTCCCAAGTAGTTTCTGCTATTTCCGAGTTAATGATAGAGGGACTCTTTTGTCTTCAAGATTACTGACTTTAGTTCCTATAAATCCAGATCCTTTAACCATCTCAGTTTCTGAGGTTTTTCTTCCTGGTCAGCTGGACAATGGTGCCAATACTTTTCTTAATAAGATGATACATGTGGCAACAGATCTAACAAGCATTCACTCAGATGCAAGGTGGACCTGTGACAAATCAGGGGCCCTCCTGCAGCGATGGAAAAACAGCGACACCACTCTTTGTGGAATGACAGAATGACTGATGGTACCAATGCTGCATGTTTTCCAGATCTTGTTAGATAACCTGACATGTAGGCTTACCTTTTAAAATAAAGTAGTAAATAGACATTTTGTCTTTTAATTTTCCCTTCCTGTAGAGTATAGAAAAGCAGGAGATGGTTTCACAAGACATGTAGCCATGCACACATTTGTTGTGACCACCAGGAATTCAGATCTCTAAAATCTGCAAGTCATAGTTGTGTCTGTGCTGTCTTATTCCGTAAGGTCACTAAGTATAGTAGGGAAAAATTAATGAGAAATCTGGGGGTTATTTTCATAGTATTAAACATTCTTTTGTACAAATTAATACTTCAACAATTTCTTTGAAATGTGTCTGCCTCCCACTAAATTCAGATGTGTATGAGCCTTCCTAATCTCTAAATCACTTAACACCAAATACAAATATTAAAAAATATATCATTCTTCTACATTTATATGTCCTTTAACTTTAGCAAAATGTGCTTAATAAACACATTTGAAATGACATTTTTATTCTTGGTCTAGTAGTATGAACAGAAGAATACATCTTGAGCCACCCTTATATTGTCATTGATGTGTGTATTTTGTTTGTTTGTTTTACAGGGAGAAAGGCTTGCTATAAACACAGTGCATATTGGCAACACAATTGTGGTTTAAAATTTATTTTCAAAATGAAAGGGAAAAAAATATCTTTCAAAATAAAAGTTAAATTAAGACTCCACCAAAAAAAAAAAAAAAAAAAACTTTAGTTAAATCAGAACATTTGTCAAGTTTATAATGTTTTGGTTTCAAGTTTTTATACACTATCTAAATATCACCTTTCCTTCACTCAGAATGTCAGTCTCAGCTCATAAAAGACAAAATCTCATTTGGAAGATTTTCTTACAGTCACAGTTTCTGTTTTCTTGATTATTATTATTATTATTATTATTATTGTGAGGAGTCCCTCTAAATATTTGCAAGTGTATTTTTTTATTATTTTTTTAATATATATTCCTTCCTTTAAGAAAAAAATAATAGAATATTGAAATTTATATATTCACAGAATTTTGATATTTTTAAATGAAATGCATGGGAGAGGGTATACCTGAATTTCAAGCCAGGTATTCAAGGAATATTTAAAAAATATAAAGATTGTTTCATTGTAGTACTATAGCTGCATTACATTTACAGCTTGTTCCTCTTCATTGTTTGTGTGGGTTATGAAAAGTTGTTCAGACACCTGTTTCTGGGTCTCCTGTGTCTTAGACAAGTGTAGTTTGGGTTAGAAGGGACCTTAAAGATTATCTAACTCCAACCACCCTGCCAACCCACTACATCAGATGCTCAGAGCCTCGTCCAACCTGGTCTTGAACACCTCCAGAGATGGGGCATACACAACCTCTCTACAACCTCTAACCTGTACATAGACTTGTTGAACCTCATTAGTTTCACATGGGACCAATTCTCAAGCTTGACCGGGTCCCTTTGGATGGCATCCCTTCCTTCTGTTGTATCAACTGCACCACTCAGCTTAGTGTCATCTGCAAACTTGCTGAGGGTGCTCTCAATTCCACTGTCTATGTCATTGATAAAAATATTAAACTGGGCTAGTCCCAGGAGAGACCCCTGAGGGATATCACTCGTCACCAGCCTCCACCTGGATATTGAGCCACTGACCACCACTTTCTGGGTGCAACCTTCAGAACAACTCCTTAACCACTGAATGGTCCACCTATGAAATACATCTCTCTCCAATTTGGAGACCTGGATGTCATGTGGGACCATGTCAAAAGCCTTGCAGAAGTCCAGGTATATGAACAGGTTCCTGTTGTACTATAGAAAAAAAATAAAAAATAAAAAAGACTATAGAAAGAAATATCACTAGTATTTTCTCTCTCTCTCTCTTTTTTTTTTTTTTTTCCTTTCAGATGGCAACTTTAGTTTTTTTGTTATTAGTGTGACCAGTTTTCCACTCAATATTTGACAATATGTGATGCAGTCTGAAGTGTGTTTCACACAAGTAATTACCTCATTTGTGTTAAGGAGGTAGCAGTTCAATAAATCCTGTATAAATAGTTTCTTCACTATTTTTTGATCTCTTTATTCAAGGTTTTGAAGAAACTTGAAGGAAGAAAGTGCAGATTTTCTAAATAATAATGATGATGATGATGATGAGGATAATATAATGGTTTGTCTAGATAATGGCAAACATTATCTGAATATGAGAAGAAGAAAAACATATGGACTTATTTGGAATTTAGTGATAACCATATTAAATAAAGATATATTTCAGGTTTTCCTTCAATCAAAAAGATAAACTTTAAAAAGCTTAGAATGTCAAATTATATACAGCAGTTTTAAAGAGGAAAACCATTATCTTTCAGGACAGAATTAGTTGAGGGAACAAAATCCAGTTTGGGGAAGGTTTAACAGAGGTGAAAAGCCAAGTGCTAGATCTAACAATTCATCCTGCCTTGTACAATGAATGACATTGATCAATCCATAAAAAGTCATGGATCCTTTACATAGCTGAATTTCCAAGACCACCTTTAATGCAGGAGTGCCTAGAGGGATGTTACAGTTTTTCTTCACTTCATTTGTTGTTCAAAATAATGTTCAAAAACCTGGGAGAGGTTGGCAGGACAGTATGCTGACTTGAGGGGGTTGGAAGTGATAATGAGGAAAAATATCACACTTTAGCTTCATTCCCCACAGACAATAACAATAATAATAATAATAATAATTCTATTCCTTCTCACTAGACCTTGTCATTAGTACACAAAGGACTGTTTTGACAATGCTGAGCAGCTCTGCTTTACACATTTTTTGTTTCATAATCAGCATTCTCACAGCTACAGATTTTTCTGAATACGTTCTTCAATCTAAATAGTCAATTATCTTGCTTACAGAATAAGCATTCAAATCTGTGTATTTTCACTACTTTTAAAAGAGTTTAAGAAAATGTCCGTATGATATTCTACTGCCTACAGCAGTTTAAAAGATTTAAAGTTTTGTTTTTTTTTTGTGTGCGTTTTTTTTTTTTTTCAATTTTTTTCTCTTCCCTGCCTTTCTGAAGGAGATAGCAATCATTTATCTCTGCAAGATATTTTTCTTGAAGAACAGTAAGCAGATAGAGATGTCACCAGTGGTCATTTATGCTGAGCCAACCTATTTGTCAATAGTGAGACAGGGCAGGATGTGATACAGATTCCATTTAATTTTATTACAGCCCAAAAATTTTTACCCTCCTAATTTATTGATGGTATTTTTCTGCATTTGTATCATAAAATTTCTTGTTAATTGTCTTTCTTGGGGGCAGACAAGATACAGTGTCTTTCTCCTTCAACCAAAGCTAGAAATAAATCTGCACAGGATCATAGATGGCATGAAAGGAAAGTCTGAACCATTATTTACTCACCACTTGACAAAGACAGCATCTGGAACATTCTTTAACATTTTTTTAATCATGGAAGGTCATGGATGCTCAATCACATTGATCAGACTTATTTACAGAAAAAACCTTTTGGTCTCAGTTCCTTCAAAGAAGATTATCTATTGCAGGACAGATCTTGGTTTGAGGACAGAGTGCTCATACTTTTTCAATCCAAATTAACATCTCTATTGGAGGATTAAAGATGACATAAAAAATGAGTTTGGTTTGTATCTTTGTGCTTTTTGTTGTTTTTGTTGTTTTGTTTTGTTTTTGTTATCTTTTTTTATATATATCTATAATGTCTTGGTCTGTAACTTGTAAGGGTTTTTCTATCAGCTGCAGCTGAAACTGGTGTTTAGCACAGATGTTATGTACTACTCCATTAAAATCCAAAGGAAGTTCAAAATGTCAGCAGACACCATAGAGGCACTGAAATAAAATCTCGCTGTAGTCATTCTTCACATTCATACTTAATGGTAAAGGAATTGCAATGCCTACAGAAGACAAAGACTGTTGGGTAGTTCAAGCAGTAACCTACAGCTAGAGAAGGAAATAATAGTTTCCAAATATATCTGGTGCATTACACACATATGTCCCCACTTCACCAAAGCAGACCACATGAATCTCATCTCATCCTTTGAGCCCAGATGAGTAAGTGCAAATTTGACCTTTGTTCTTAGGGAACCTCAGTGAATCAACACTAACCATGTCAGAGAATCACAGAATGGCTTGGGATGGAAGGGAACTTAAAGATCAATTTTTTCCAACCCCCCTATCTTGGGGGGACACCTCCCACTAGATAGGGTTGCTCCAAGCCCCATCCAACTTGTCTTTGAACACATCCAGTGATAGGGTGTGTCCTGTCTTCTAGTTCTCATATGTAAATATCTTCTTATATATGTGCCCATCCAATGGCAGCTTCTGGCTGAAGCACTGGGACCAATGTTGTGTTAGCATTCCCCTCTTGTAGACCACAATAAGTCAGAGAAGACAATAGTAACTCCAAAACACATTTGCATCCCTTTCATCCTGCAGCCAACCTTAGAGCTGCCCTAAAATAGTCATGATGACTTTTAGTTTCCTATTTGTTTGATTATTTTTTTTTCCTCCTTGTCCTCGATTATGATTTCTCCGGGAATTACCAGTGAAACCTGTTTTCAAACTGATTTTAGTTGATGGATTGTGCTAAGCACGATGTATTATCACATCCCCAAGGAAGACATACCCCTGTGCTCTCTTTAGATTAGCATCTGCAAAACAGTAGTAAGAATCTTTAGCCATGCACTATAACTGACCACCACAGAGGCCCACAACTCAACATAGCTACAGCAAGCTGTAATAAAAAGAATTAGATTTGCCGTTCAGAAAAGAAATTAACATATGGTAAGGATGTCTGAACTAACTAGCAAATAGTAGATAAACCAGCTATACCCATTATTCATTTTCTTCCCCTCAGATTTCTATCTTCCATATAATTTTAAATCTGAATAATAATATTTTTAAAAAGTGATTTTTCATTGGATTTTTCAAAATGGATGAATTGACCCATAAATGTATGCTTAAACTACTAGAATAAATCCTATATTCTGCCATCCAATTTGATGAAGCATTTCTGTATTGTAGAGATTGCATTTGCATCATGTAATGAAAAGAATGGGATAACAATTATTTTCCCTTATTGAGAATGTAAATAAATTGAGCTTGAAAATCCCCATAAATAGTGAGTATGGAAGTTAGATCTTCCCACAAGAGGCTTAACCCAAACATCAGGCCTTTTCTTTGAAAAAGAAAAATCCAATCTTTTTTTTTTTTTTTTTTTTTTAATTTAGTAAGTGTGGTAAGAGCATTTTATTTGGAACTAAGGGTCATTTTTCCCTTCAGACTACCAGCTTTCTTTGATTTACTGGCCTCAGAAATAAGTTCTGAAATTTTGAAAATTTCATTTATGTGGATGAGAGATGAAGATGAAAAGCAAAAGCATGAGCTTAACATATATTTAGTAATGACCTCGCATGCAAAGTATGGGGCATAAATAGTGATTGAATTCAAATATTCTGTTTCTTTCAAAAGTGCAGTAGAAAATGCTTTTCAAGTAGTGATATGAATAAATATCCTATGTAGGAACAGTTAGAAGAAGTGCTAATTTTTGGTTAAGGTGTTTCATCTTTCTGTCATCTTCATTGGAATTTCCAGATAACCGGTTTGGTAGAGGCTAAGACGCCAGACTTAGAAACCTAGATTCACTATTTCACTCTGCCACAAACTCTGAGTGACTTTGATATGAACATACAATTCTACAGTGCTTTTTATGACTGTAGAAAAGTGAAGAAAAAAAAAAAAAAAAAAAAGTTAAAATGTAAACCTGGTGTGGTGCTTGAGGCCTAAGGCAAAGTTTAGTGATTCCCAGAGAAATCACTAGGGTCAGAAGTCTTAACTGTAACACCAACACCCTGTTGTGTCTAAAGCACCAACACTCTGTTGATGTCTGGTTAACAGAAGAGCTGAATGAAGGCAGTCATATAGTCATAGAATGATAGAATGATTTGGGTTGGAAGGGACCCATAAGGACTATTTAGTTCTAACCCCCCTGCCATGTGTATGGACAGTGTCCATTAGACCAGGTTGCTCAAAACCCCATCCAACCTGCCTTAAACACATCTTGGGATGGGGCATTCTTAACTTATCTTGGCAACCTGTTCCAGTGCCTCAACACACTATAAGGAAGAAAATAATTTCTTCCAAATATCCAATCTAAATCTATCCTCTTTTAGTTTAAAGCCCTTACTCGTTGTCCTATCACTACACTCTCTGACAAAGAGTTGCTTCCCAGCTTTTATGTAGGACCTCTTCAGATACCAGAAGGCAACTATAACGTCTCCTGGGAGTCTTCTCCAGGCTGAAAAAAAACAAATCCCTCAGTCTGTCTTTATAGGAGAGGTGATCCAGATCTCTGATCATATTCTCAGCCCTCCTTTGTCTCAATCCAACAGGTCCATGTCCTTCGTATGTTGGGGGCCCCAGAGCTGAACACAGTACTATAGATGGGGTCAACACAAGAGCAGAGTAGCAGCATCCTGCAACACAGAATATTTTTTCCAGGCTGGAAGTGTACACTGCTGGCTCATATTGAGATTTTCATTAACCAACACTGCAAGTCTTTTTTCTCAGGGCTGCTCTCAATTCATTCTCTGCCCAGCCTGTATTTGTGCTTAGGATTGCCACAGCCCAGGTGCACAACCTTGCACTTGGCCTTGTTGAACTTCACAAGATTCTCACTGGCCCACCTTTCAAGCCTGTCAAGGTCTTTCTGGTGGAAGGTGAGGTGAGACTAACTGGCCTATAATTCCTCACGTCTTCATTTTTTCCTTTTTCAAGATTGAGGGCTTTTTTTCCCCTCTTCTGGTCCATGGGAACTTCACCAGACTGCCATGACATCTCAAATATCACAAAATTTAGCAACTACATTCACCAGTTACCTCAAGCCATGTGGATGCATCTCATCAGGTCCCATGGACTTGTTCAACTTTATGTTCCTTTGCTGGTCTCAAATCATATCTTCTCCTGCAGTGGGAAGTTCATCATTCTCCCATTCACTGCCTTTGCCTTCTGGGGCCCAGGCTATGTATTTGGGGCTCCTGTCGATGAAGACTTTAGCAAAAAAGTCATAGAATACTTCAACCTTCACCATATCCCAGTGGATCAGGTCCCCTGTGTCCATATGGTGAGGGCCCATATTATTACTAGTCTTCCTACAAAAGTACTGTTCTCCTCTGTCTTCCCAGTCAATGACTGATGCCTAAGAAGGAAACAAATAGATCAAGAGAATACTGGCTGTGAGGCTGTTGCCATGCTCAAGGTTCTGGGTTCTATGATATTGGATACACTTTTGAGAGACCAGGCATGCTGACACCAGGTGGGGTGCACCTGACCAGATGGGGCAAAAGTGTTTTGGACAGCAAGCTAACTGGGTTTATTAGCAGGGCTTTAAAAATAGAAGTGGTGGGGGAAGAGGATGTATCTCAGAGTGAAGGAAGCAAACCGGGGAACATTGTCACTTTGAGAAAAAACAGGAAAATACTTGTGAACTGCCCCAAAGCAATTAGAAAGAGTTATTCTGGAAAAGTGATGCAACTGATAGCCCAGAAGAAGTGCCTCTACTCCAAGGCATGCAACATGGGAAACAAGCAGGAGAAGCTGGAAACAATGGTGCAATTAGAAAACTGTGACCTGATTGCTATCACTGAAACATCGTAGAACGGATCATAAAACTGGAACACAGGAATAGAGGGCTACAAGCTCCCCAGAAGAGATTAGCAAGGAAGGAGGGGAGGGGTGCTGCCCTCTAGATTATGGGAGAGATTGATTGAGAAGAGATGCCTCAGAGAAACAGTCATGGACAGGTTGAGAGCTTGTGGGTGAAAGTTAATGACCACACCAATAAAGGATAGCTTGTGGTCAGGGTCTACTACAGGCTGTCTGACCAAAGGGAGCCAGTTGATGAGGCATTCTTGCTTCAGCTACAAGAAGCACCACACTTGCATGCTCCATCCTGATGGGGGACTTCAACCACCAACCAGATGTCTGCTGGGAAAGCAACACAGAAGGCATTAAGCAATCCGGGAGACTGCTGGAGTGCAATGAGGACAATGTCCTGGTCCAGGTAGGTATTAGACAAACCAAACTGAGGAGAAGCATTACTGGACCTAGTGGTCACCAGTGCAGATGAACTCACTAAAGAGGTTAAGAAAGGAGGAAGACTGGGCCTGGTTGAGTCTGTGATCTCAATGAATACAGGCCTGGCAAAGAGCAAAGTCAGGACCCTGAACTTCCAAAGAGCAAAATTCAAGCTATTGAAAAACCTGGAACACTGACCTTAGGGACAAAGGAGCTGAACAGAGCTGGCAGCTCTTTAAGGATGTTTCCCTAAGAGCACAAGAATTCTCCATCTCCTGGTGTAAGAAAGTGAGCAGGGAGGGCAGAAAAACAGGATGGCTGAGGAAGGACCTCCTTGTCAAACTGGTGTACAACAAGGAAATGTACAGGCAGTGGAAGTAGGCCTGGGAATGTGGCCTGGGTAGAGTACAAGGATGCTGTCTGAATGTGCAGGGATTGGATCAGAAAAGCCAAAACATGAATGGAACTGAGCTCAGCAAGGGATGCAAAGAATAACAAGAAGGGATTCTATAGGCACCTTGCTCAGAAAAGAAAAGCCAAGGAGAACATACCACCTCTGATAAACAAGAAGGCAGAACTGGTAACAACAAACACTGGGAAGGCTGAGGTACTCAACAACTTCTTTGCCTCAGTCTTCTCTGCCAGTCAGAATTCCCACATTTATTGAGTCCCTGAACCTGAAGATAAGGGCTGGGGAAACAAAGTCCCTCCCAATGTAAGCAAAGAGGAAATTCAAGACCACCTAATGAACCTGAACAGATACAAGTCTATGGGGCCTGAAGACATGCATCTCAGTGTCCTGAGGGAACTGGATGATGGACTTGCCAAGCCTCTCTCCATCATGTTTGAAAAGTCCTGGCAGTCAGGTGACATGACACCAAGCTGAGTGATGCAGTTGATACAACAGAAGGAAGGGATGCCATCCAAAGGGACCCAAACAAGCTTGAGAATTTTTCCCATGTGAACCTAACGAGGTTCAAAAAGTGCAGGTACAAGCTGCTGCATGTGGGTCAGGGCAATCCTAGATGTGAGTACAGACTGGGAGAAGAACTCATTAACAGCTGTCCTGCAGAGAAGGACAGGTGTTGTAGTGGGCAAGTTTGACATGAGCTGACAGTGCATGCTTGCATTCTCAAAGGCCAACTTCATCCTAGGCTGCATTAAAGTGGGCTAATGAAAAAGATGGAGAGCTACTCTTTGTTCAATCAGATAATGATAGGACAAGAGGGGATGGTTTTAAACTGAAAGAGGAGAGATTTAGATTAGAGGTTAGGAAAAAATCTTCACTCAGAGGGCGGTGAGGCACTGGAACAGGTTGCCCAGAGAGGCTGTGGATGCCCTGTCTCTGAAGTTTTCAAGACCAGGTTGGATGAAGCCCTGGGCAACTGATTTAGTGGGTGGCATCCCTGCCCGTGGCAGAGGTATTGGAACTAGATTATCTTTAATTTACCTTCCAACCCAAGCCATTCTATGGTTCATTAGTTCCTATGATCATTGACATACCTATAGAAGCCTCATTTGTTGCCCTTGACATCCTGGCAACATTTGATTTTATGAGGGCCTTACCCTTCCTAACCTGATCCCTGGCTCCTCTGATGATTTCTCTGTATTCCTCCTACCTCTTTACTTCCACCCTCTGTAGGCCTCCTTTTTCTGTTTGAGTTTGACCAGGTGTCCTTGTTCATCCCACAGACCTCTGGGCATTTTTGACTGCCTTCCTCTTTGTTGGGATGCATCACTCCTTATTTTGAAGGATGCGACCCTTGAATATTAACCAACTTTCCTGGGCCCCTTTACCCTTCAGGGCTTTGGCCCATGGTACTCTACCAAGCAGATTCCTGAAGAAGGCAAAGTCTGCTCTCTCCAAGTCCATGATAGTGAGCTTATTCTGCTTCCTCCTCATTGCCCTCAGGATCCCAAACTTTGACATTTCATGGTCACTGCAGCCAGGCAGAGAACCTTGAACTTCACCACCAGCCCCACCAGCACCTCATTGTCAGTGAGAATGAGGTCCAGCAGAGCACCTCTCTCCTCGTTGCCTCCTTTGTCACTTGGAGATGGAAGTTATCATCAATGCATCCCAGGAATCTCCTGGATTGCCTAGGCACTGCTGTGCTGTCCTTCCAATAGATATCAGAATGGTTGAAGTTTCCCACGAGGACGTGACTTGTGAAAGTGTGGCTGTTTCTATCTGTCTCTAGAGGGCCTCATCCACTTGGTCTTCCTGGTGGGTGGACTGTAGCACACTCCCACTATAACGTTACCTGTCCCTGCCCTCCTTGTAATGCTGACCCATCAGTTCCCAGTACGCAGAGCACATCCATCCCCAGGCAGAGCTCCATGCACTTCAGCTGATCAGTGACATAGAGGGCAATGCTCACTCCTCATCTCTCCTTCCTGTCTTTCCTAAAGAGCCTGTATCTTTCCTTTCCAATGCTCCAGTTGTGGGATTGTGGCCATGGGGGTCCACAAACCACATGGTTGGTGATAACATCGGGCTCTTAATGATGAGGCCATCAGGAATGTAAAGAGTTTAGAGGGAACAAAGAAGGGTGATTCAGGAGACGCCCTGCAGTGTCCAGTTGCTTGTTCTCCAGCCCTTAAGGCATGGAAGTTGCTGGGTGTTTGCTGTTGCCGGGGAAAATTGTTCACCAATGAATAGTTAGTGGAAAATGACTGCTGTGGTATAAGAAGGGAGCCTGTCCTCAATATGTGATGCAACATATGATAATGAAGTTATGTCATCAATAAAGTATCAGCAATTACTGATCCTAAAAGAACGCTGGTGTCTGTGTGGTCATTACACCACATCCAGTCATGGGATCCATCTCAACATGTCTTTGTAATGACAATTAAGCCATAGCCCTGCAGCACACATACATCTCTAACTCTTCATTTCTCCTAAAAAGTATTTCCCACACTATGTGCTTTGGCATAGAGACATTTGAGTTGGGCCCGATTAAGCTGATTTTCTGGCTGGAGTGGCTGGAATTCCACTGTACTGCTATTCAGGTGCTCTCCCACTGACCCATGACCCTTATTCAGGCTCTGGGCATCTATCACTGACACTGATGTGAAACTGGGAGGAGTGAGATAGACAGAGCTGAGATGGTCTCTGCACTCCCCTAGGCCTTCCCAGGGCCCCCACTGTGAACTACAATCTCCTGCTCTGCTGCAGATCACTGAAACTTCATCATTTTGCATTTTATGTTTTCATCAAAATTATGTTTTGTCATATTTTATGGACTTATTTGCACAATGTGCAAGTCTGGGCAAGTTAAGGGTGCTAATACTGTACCTTGGATGAGCACATTTCCAATGTAATAACTCATAGCTTTAGCGTGCAAAAGGTTCTATATAAGAGGAGTTGATGATGGTACTTTCTTTAAGACAAGAGCTGAATATTGGCCTAGGAGGTACAGTATTACTTCTGAAGAGATGGTCCTTGAAGAAGCACAAAAGCTAGTGGAAAAGAAAAGCTAGTATAGGGAATTATGGATATGTGAAGCCTTGCTCTGTAGATTACATTGTTACCAGGACTTTATCCTGTGGGAATAAAAATGTTGTTTTGGCAGAGTTACATTGTTTAAAGGTAAGGAATGTGGTATTGAGATCTGCTTGCAGTGATAAGCAAATTTAGCAGGCGACCTTGTAAAATGCAGACAACCAGACTCCTTAGAACAATTAGGTTAAAATCATGGTGTCAAGTCAAGTCAGATAAGTGAAGAAACGTTACCACTTCAAACACTAAAAAAGTCAAAAGAAATTTGAAATTTAACAGACCGGCAACTGAAGGCCATGTATTGTCTGTGAAGGGTTGTGAGCCTGGATTACTCAGTCAATGGGAAAACAGGCAAGGGTCCCGGTCCTTGAGAAATAAAGTATATAAACCGTACTGTGTGACTAGTAGGCATGCTCCTGCTTATGGGGCGCCCACCATTGCAATCGCAAATAAATTACTACTTCACTGAGATCCTCGCCTGAGCCTTGTTATTGGCTACAGAGCGTTTCTCACAATCCTGAGTAACAAAAAACTACATGTAGTAGAAAACCAACAGCAGACATCATATGTCTCTCAAAGATATGAGAATGGAGAGCTTGAAAACATCATTGTTTTTCTTGAGAAAAGAATAGCCACCTGTCTCATGTTATGTTGTTTATCTTCTTGCTCTTTTTCATTCCTCTCTCCCACTGCATGCTGTTTTGTCAAGCCATTGGATTCACCACCTTCACCTATCAGTGGAGAAGAACTGTTCATTGAGCACTCAGACAGTTTCATATAACTTCCCTAGTTTCTGACTTTTTCCAACACTGTTTAATAATAACTAGAAATTAAACTTAAATCTTATTGCTGCCAGTCAAGGGGTAGAGATGACATATACGAAGATTCTTTCTTATGTCAACTGCATTTCTAAACGCATAGCATAGTGTTAAATAAGGCAAATATTTCTTTTGCATGCATGTATCTAGCCAAGAAAAGACCTAGCAGGACATCCAAATAGATAATTGAGATCACTGATGGAACGGTACATAGACAATAGTAAAACCCCTTTCTCAGACACCCATTCCCAAATATTTGAAAGCAGAATACAAAGGAAATCACAAACTAGCTCACAGATTTTGAGAGCTGGATACCAAACTAATTACAATGTAGTTTCCAGTCTGTTCTCCTAACAGATTTTGCCTTCTTTAATGAAAGGAATGGGATTAATCAGCTTTTTCACACAATTCTCATGGTCCTGGGACAAAAACATAAATATCAGTTGAGAAAAACTTAAGCATAACTAAATTAAAATATTTAATTTTAAATATAAAAATATATTTAGATATATAATATAGAAATATAGATATATACATATATGTTTCGTCTGATTTCTTTCATTGCTTATTTTATTGCAAATTTCTAATTGAAGTACCAAGGTGATAGTAATAAAGTTTACAAAATTTGCATACTCCATTCATGGAATGGAAGAGTGGGGTCATACAAAGAATCATGTATTTATACGCACTAATGTTCATAAACAAGGAAGAAGTAGTTTGACAGTTAGATTTCAAAATAAATCCTCTAGTGATGCAAACAATTTCACTTACTGTATATCTCTCTGTACATGAAAGTATAAGAAAAGCAAATAAACACTAAACTCATAAAAAACTCATAAACTCATAAAAAAAGCAAATAAACTCTAAAACTCAATTACAATGAATAATTTCAGAAAGACTAAATTTAAAATAGAAGACAGTATTTTTCTGGCTAAACATATTTGCGGAAGAGTCTCTAAACTCTTTATATTGCAGCATATGGAAGATAAATTCTTATTCCTCTAAAAAAGAGAAAATTAAGGCCTCTTGGCCTCAGTAAAAATGGCAAGAAGATATGACATTTTCACTGCTACTGGATAAACTATTATATTGTCACACTGAATTCTGCATTCACTCCTGTTCTCTGCATATCAGAAAGGACAGAATAAATGGTTAGTGATTCTATTTTATAATACATAGCACTTTAATTTTTGTATATCATGATTTCTTTGAAGATATAGCTTCATATTATTAACTGTATTTAAGTTTTTACTGTAAATCTGTTTATGCTCTGCTTCTATTTTTTCTCATTAGAAGGTAGTCTTTACATCATCATGTACTGTTTTTCCACACACTTCAGAGAAGAAAAGACAGTCAATTGATAGACATTAACATAATTATAGAGAGATGAAGTAATTTACCAACAACAGAATAAAAGGGCAATCTTCATCTAGGACTAACAACAATATTGAGAAGAAAAATATTTTAATGTGGAGGAAAGCATATACTATCCTGCTCGCTAAAGTTGGTTTGAAGGAGAAAATCAGATGGGCAATTTACACCCAAATTGCCTAATCCAGTAATAGTAGTCATGCTCTCAAAGGAAACATCACAGAGTGAACAAACCAAAACCAAGCGTCAAAATAAAACATTATAAATGGAAAGATGATCTTACTCTGACTGGAGAGGATCTTACTTTGTAATAACTTACTTTGGGTTATTGAAATCACAAAGTACCTTGATCCAGGTAAGCTTCTGGATCAAAGAAGAAACTATAACATAAAAGTCTGGAATGTGAAGTAAGGAAAATATTAGTCTCAATCATGGAACTCAAATTATGCAATCCTATACTAATTGACTTCCTGCAGTCAAAAAGATTGTGATATATGGAGTAATAATTCGTGTCAAGAAGATGGTTGATATTAATAAAGAAGGGGGAGATGTGGGAGTGTGGCCATGGGGGTCGACAATCCTCATGGTTGGTGACAACATCAGACTCTGAACGATGAGGCCATCAGGAATGTAAAGAGTTTAGAGGGAACAAAGAAGGGTGATCTCGGGTTGCTTGTTCTCCAGCAGTTCTTAGCCACGCTAAGGCACGGAAGTTGCTGGGTGTTTGCTGGTTGCCGGGCAAAGTTGTTGACCAATGAATAGTTAGTGGAAAAAAAAAAAAAAAAAAAAAAAAAAAAAAAAAAAAAAAAAAAACTGTTGTGGGTTGAAGAGTGTAAGAGGTAAGCCTGTCCTCAAGATGGGAATGCAATACTATATAATGAAGTTATGTCATCAATAAAGTAGAAAAAAGGAATGAATAGGCTAGCAGACAGGCTAGCAGAACAGGGAACAGGACAGGAACAGGGACATTGATTACTTCATGAAGATAGGAACAGCCAAACTCAGCAAACTGCTCAAAGAAGCTCATATAAAAAGTCACTAGAAATAGGCGTACCGGAGCTGGAAAGACGCTTTAGCTGAGAAGTGTACCCGTGCACACAACTGCCTCTCGCTGGCCAAAGGTAAGCAGTTGCACATTATGGGGAATTAGATGTCCTTGGAAACAACGACTGTCCTGGTAACCTTACAGCTTACTCCTTTTATTATGAATCATACAGTTTATGATCCTGAAACATGGGAACAAAGTAAGGTCAAGGTGTGGGACTCTGCTACTAAAAACGACAAGGTTGCAGTGGGATTGCTTGGCACCTGGCAAGCAGTCTCTGAGGCCTTAAAGAGCCATGTGGGACCACAATCAGAAACGTGTGGTTTGCCAGATAATGAGGGAGCTGCAGGCTCGTCCTCTAATCCATCTGCTACACCATCGCTCCCCCTCCCCTCCCCCCTCTTATTGCCATCGCAAGCCTTTGGTGTTATGCCCCCTGGTGACCCGAACGTTCCTTTTGAACCTGGCCCTATAGGCCCCGAAAAGAAGCCGGATCTGTTTCCCTTTGATCCGGGAGGAATAGGATACATAAGACCCGAAGGCTGAGTTGCTCAACGACTTAAAGAGAGACAGATTCTTCCCACGACTAGCCCTGTAATTCTCTAGTGTTTGTAATCAAGAAAAGGAATAAAAAATGGAGACTGATATATGCTCTGAGAAAAATTAATGAAGTCATGGAAGATATGGGAGCACTTCAACCAGGATTACCAACTCCAAATATGCTCCCCCAGTCATGGACATTATTAGTAATAGACTTAAAGGATTGTTTGTTAAACATTTGCCAGAATTCGAAAAACTTTGCCATGTTTATGTTTCATTTGATACCTTTTCTGATTGTACATATGTATAGGTGTACTCAGGTTTCTTATGAATATGTAAAAGCAATGTTCTATGTATTTCCAAAGTTCAACGGTTGTGTGTGCATGTCGGTGGAGTGTAGACTACCCACGCACCCAGCACTGCTTACTTGCCTTTTATAAATATTACTAAATTCAGATTGAGTTGTATCTTAATTTATAACAAGATTATTCCCATTAAATATGAATTCAAGAAACTGTCTAAATATCTTGAATATCACAGTACCACTGTTAAAGTTGGTCTACTATGAATGGCCAAAGAACAGTGTGGGTAATCTGCAGGCTTTAAACTACTTAAGAGTATCTTTAATAGAATTTTTTAACCTTTGCCTGATGTTTGACCTACCTTTCTAAGTGCATAGCTGGTCTACAGTAGGAATCACAGCACAGAAGAGCTTTAGAGTAGGTCTTTTGAAAGCAGCTTTATATACTTCAAGCCTGGGTTCCTTTCTTCCAGCAGATTTTTTAAACTGTGTAATAAAGCAAGAGCAGGTCTCTCCCAGAGCATTTCACTTATACAACACCAGGACTGCATTTTTGCAGAATTTTCTGAAAGCTTACCTCCTGTGCAAAGCACAAAAAATGAAAATAAAATAAAATAAAAATAATAAATAAATAAATAAATAAATAAATAAATAAATAAAAATTGAAAGAACATTTGTAGTGATATTCTAACCCTCTATTTCTCATCTTTCCACTGGTACTTTTGAGGAGATTTTGTTAAGAGCTGGACTGACATACAAAACATGGTATCATAAGGATATTTGGGTTGCAGAGATTTTTAGGTTGATTCCTATGTTCCCTATGTTTTCCATTGCATGACTGTGAGAAACCTGAGTTTTTATCCATAAGGAAAAAAATAGACTGAATTTTTCTCACATGCAACAGTGCTTTTCTGAAAGTCAAATTTATTAAAGAATATCGGTATGTAAGGAAAAAAAAAAAAAAAAAAAAAAAAAAGTGTGGACAGTTTGTTTACAGCCCTTGATGAGACTTGACTAAATAGAATTAAGCTGAACATTTTCAGATTAAAGCACAGACAAGGAACAAAACACTCTCCCCCTTCTGTATCCCTGCCCCATATGTTCCACATCACAGAGTATGAACAAATTGTATTTGTACATAACACGTACATATACAAAAACATTTTCATGTACACACGTATACATGAGATCAGATGATAAACTGGCTGAAGCTTTCTGCTATGGGATGATGCAGTAAATTTCTATTCAAAATTACATGTATATTGAAACAAGCAAGCAATTAGTAAATATAAAAGGATGATTAGCTAGCTAGGCAGTAGGATGAATCATTACCTAGGTATTAAGAATAGGATAGATTAGTTACTCAATATTATCTGTTAGTCAAAGAAGAATTAGTCTGAGTCTGTAAGATATACTATCAGGAGACAAGAGGAGAAGAATATGTGAAAACTAAGTAACAAAAACTTGCCAGACATCCCCTCTCGGGCAGGAAACAGATGGACAATAAGGACACAAATTAGCTCAGACTGATAAGGACATTGCAAACTTGCAAAATCACTACATTCTACATAAAGGGTGAAAAGTATACTATGAGGAAGACATACGGCCTTCCTCCCAAAGACCACTGCCCATGTCCTTAAGACCCCTGCCCACAATTCTTGGAAGAATCTGCGCAAGTGCAAAGGACTGATAAGCTAATTAGCATAAGAAGCATGAGTAGGCGGGTTTAGGTAATGAAGATGTATAGGCGTTAATTGAATATTCATAGTTTTGCTGTATAAATATGAGATAGTTTGTCACTTTGGGTATGCACGTTAGGTGGAAGGATCCCCCATGCATCCAGCGCTGTCAATAAAGAATATTTCGTCACTAAGAAGAAATTTTGACTTCGTTCTTTAAATCAATATCTATAAGATCAGATATAAAAATAAACATAGAATCATAGAATCATTCTGGCTGGAATGCAGAACAATAGAACAATTCAGCTTGTTATCATTTGCCCTCTGCTCTGAGCTCTGAGACATTTTTTCTTCCAAGTATTTTGACTTCCCTATGTTTCATTTAGAAACTTCCAATTTCCAAAGCACTTTTTCCAGAAACCTACACCCACAGTATCAATTTGATACTGTCTGAATTTTTTGAAACTTGGTCTAGCCAAGGTCTAAAATATGCCCAATTAAGTACTTAACAACATTTGATAGCTATTGCTTCAAAGATTTAATGACCAGCAGTACTCTAGAGATCCTTCTGATAGATTAAGTACCTTCTTATGGGCCATGTATGTTTACTGATGAAAGTAAATATGCCTAGCTTGGTTCATCTTTCTAAACTACAAACATACTATCCTCTTATTCCTTGGCAATAAAATATAAATTGAGTGCATCAATATTCAGCCTGTCACACAAACTTTAGACTGTACTAACTGTGGTCCCTTCTTTCATTCATATGCAGGGGTAAAGTATACTGTGGGAGTGTGGCCATGGGGGTCGACAAGCCCCATAGTTGATGATAATCATCTGACTCTTAACACAATGAGGCCAGGAGGAATGTAAAGTGTTTAGAAGAAGCAAAGAAAGGCAATTCAGGAGATGCCTTGCTGTCTCGGACTCAAAAAACAAACAAACAAACAAACAAACAACAACAACAACAAAAAAACATTAAAAAAAACTTACAAAGAATTTACTAATAATTTTATAGTTATTACTTCATTTAACTAATGTAAGAAAACATCTGATAACATAAAAATAATGATTATATATGTAGCCATTTGTTCTATTTTTGCAGGTGAAAACTTCTCACACAGAAGGAGACTAGACCAAACCAATCTCTTTAAAGATTTGTATTAATCTTCAGGACAGAATATTTTTATCTAAGGAAAATTAAATTAATTACTTAATCACTCTGTAATCTCTATTATGAACAACTTTATTATATGTTTTCATTCGCTGATTATTTAAGGTCAAATACATGCCCGTGCATTTACTAATAATACGTGTGAGTACCTGAGTACAGTTCATGAGTTTATTTGTTCTTATCATGCTGCAGTTAGTGAATCTATCGATTTTAACATTAGCAAAGCTGGGCTTTTTTTTTTTTTTTTTTTTTTTTTTTTTAATGAAATGGAAGGAAATTAGTAATTCGGTCATTTAAAGATATGTAGTCTCTTGAATTTTCTAGCTGTTGCTTTGTCAGCAAATTTTGCTGTGGAATTTCTAAAAAAAAATAAAATAAATAAATAATAAAAAAATCCTTCACAATTCCATTAGCCTCTTTATGGTGGTGCTTTCTCAAATCTAATCTAAATCTGGTTCAGTTATAACACAAGGTTTTACAAATGGAAAGCATTAAAGCTTATTATGTTACATAATGTGCATTTTCAACCTATCCATTCAAATTAGTCCATCTACAAATCAAAAGTTTCATGCATGTGTCTCCATCACTGACTGTGAACTGGAGATCCCACTTTTGCAATACTTTTCAATGATGTTATTAATAGAGACAGAAAGCCTTTACAAATTCAGCAGGTGATTTTCCAGGGAAAATGGCAGGTGCTACAATATGAAGAATTCAATACGGTAATTAATATTTGTAAGTCATGGTATAAAAAGTTGTGTTTTTTTTAGTTCATATGCTAAACCTTCTTAAAGTCATAAGGTAGGTAACAACTGTTGCAATCTTAACACATGATAGTTCTCAAACATAAACTAGAAGTCAAAAAAACAAACAAGCAACAACAAAAACATCTGCAATTGTCTCCCTTTTTTCACAAATTAAAACAGATATTACTTCAGATATTACTATTACTGTTTTGCTTTTAAAACTAAAGCATAAAATATGTAGAAAACATTAAAAAAGGAAAATCTGCAGTTTTGTAGGATTATATCTGTGGCCATAGAAGCAGCATATAATTAGCATTTAAGACCACTGGGGGACTCTAATGCCTCAGAAAAATACAGTGAGAGGAGGAAGAGCAAGTCAAGGTGGGGACTGATCAACATAATGCCCTATGCTGGTAAAGTGGGTTGCTTTCCTTTGATAACATTTGGGGATAGAGATAGTAGTAACAAATTCAACATGTACTATTCTCATTCTTAAGCATATTGAAATCCATATGCTCATAGAGACATCAGGGCAAAAACATCTTCTCTACAAATTCTCTCTTCACAAACCATCTAAGGACTTAAGTAAGCTTTGAAAAAACACGGACTAATGAAACAAGTATCGACAGCCTTCAGGGCATTTTTTCTCTCTAATGCTTTCTAATAGAGATAGGTTACTCACTTGGATATGTTGTTTGCTTTTTGCCTTCAAATAACACAGTGCACATTCTGATTTTTTTTTTTTTTCTCTAGTAATATTTTATTTTCTGTGCTCATTATTATTTACTAATTGTATGTCATTTCTGTGCAAGTCTCTGTGCACGTGTGTATGATTTGTGATATAATATTTGCATATAATTACAAAAAATCGATTACCCTTCACATAATACATTATGGAGAGACCTTTGGACAACTGTGAATATTCTTTTTGTTATACTTTTGTTATACTTTTATTTATTAGACATATAGAAGTAGTATTGATAATTCCAATATAAGCAAACAGTTGACACAGAATAATAATTTCCCAAACAAAGCTGGACACTACATGGAATGGCTGCCTGAAGAAGAAAAAGAAGAATATATACATATATATTATTTTATAATATAAATTTTTAATATATATATATTTATCTTTTAATATATTATATAATATTATATATATATCAATTTTAATATATATTTAATAATATATATATCATATATAATAAATAAAAGTAGAAATGAAGGAAAATGTACTCATGGTGGAAAAAATAATCTTATCAGATAACAAATTACTACAAAATCCAGACTAAATCATAATTCCTATTTCACCAAGGCAATGAAATCTGTTCTGAAAATACACCTCTGTAAAACAGCTAAGGTTGGACAGATGGTTGCAAAAAGTAGAAATTAAGGGAAAACTTTTCATATGGATGATGCCACACTGAAGTCAGCAGAATATCTGGCCTAGTGGAGGGGACATAATCCTAAAGACTGGTTGGGAACCACTGAAGTGTTCTTGAAGTGTTTGAAGTGTTCTTTTTTCATTAACTTAGAGAAGTGTCATGTTCTTTATTTGTGGTAATAATCACATGCTCTGCTGTTGCTTCCACAATGGGACTGTGCTAGGCCAACAGCTAAAGGGGTAAATTATTTAACTCACAGATTTTGTTTATTTATATTCCTATTAACTAATCTGTGGGGGAAATATGTTTTTGTTGTTGTTGTTGTTGTTGTTTTCCGAGTTAATTTCATTTCTTGTAGAGTAACCTCTTTTAAAAATTATTAAAAAGTCAGACATGCTGTCTTTTCCCACAAACACTGTAAAAAGTTGTGACTTAGTGATTTGTTGTGAATTAATTTTCCTAAATCAACATTTAAATTGGTTACATTTAGAAGGGAAAAAAAATCCAGGACATCAGATGGACTCTCTTGTTTGGTGTACTGTATTTATTTATCTATGTTGTGAAAATTTTATAGCAAGTAAGGAAAAAAAAAATCAAAGAACTTTGTAAGCACATATATTTATATAAGCAGTTTAAAAGAAATTTAATTTAAAATGTCACAAAACTGTAAGGAGTGGGAAAATATTTTGGAAGGTACTGAGCTTCACTGCTGTCACGAAGGTCAGTAGAAACTGGTATTTACAAAAAACAGGTTTACTCTATTTTCTTCCTTTTAAAATATATATATATAGCTGGAAGGTGGTAATGTACATCATATCTGTATGTGTCAAATAGCTGAATTATAACAGGATCACTGTGAGAGTTTCTTCTTGAGTGTCTGTGGATAGAAGAGGGAGACAGCAGAATCACAAACACTTCAGTGTCTGTGACCATGTAACTTCACTTTTTTATATAGCTGTATTCATTTTAGAGCTTTATAATGACATACCATACATCAACATTACAAGCTGGCAAGAAGAGATAAATAGTGGCAGAGCTCTTTTCATGCTATTTTGTGCTGCTGAATACTTTGGAATCTCATTTTTGACAGCTTAAGGCTGAAGTATCATATATTCCCAACAACTTTATTTAAATACACAGATGAATGGTACAAAGCACACTCTTAAAAATCAAAGTGCCTCATCATCAACATCCACACGCATCCACTCACACACTCATATGAGCAGAATGGATTGCAATGAATTAAACTTACCACCCTTCCCTTCAATGTTGTCTTTTATTGGAGTGGGTAGTAGCTGCTTCTCCTCACAGGAAACATCAAAGAAGCAGGTGGGGAAAAAAGCCAGTAACTACAGTCTGATTTAATAGATGAATATTTCCTGGCATACATTTATTTTTGTGAGTTTTGTTCACTTTCATTGTATCTGTCTAAGCTTCAACATACCTTTTTGTCTTGTTTTATATTTAAATACAGTAATCCCAACAAATGGAGTTAACATTTTTGTTGTTGTTGTTCTAAAAGCACAATACTATAATCACAGATGTACAAGCAGCAAATATGAAATAATGATAATGAATACAGAATGGAAATAACAACAAGATTAATGGAAGTTCAGACAGCACCCTGTCTTCATCAGACCAGCTGGAAATGACTTGAAGTACAAGGAAGATAGAAGCAGCAATTTAGAACACAACAACATTGAATAAACACAAAATATAGATGGAGTGTCTGAATGTACCTCAGATCAATGTAAGACATGAATTCTCTGCTTGAAGACTCTGCTCAAATAAAACACTTATTTACCTTGCAGAAAGGGATTTTTCATGGCCCTCACTGTCTCTGTCTGTTAGCATCAGAGAATGTAGTTTATATGAAATTGCCAAATCTGCGTAATCAGAGAAAAAAACACAGCTCCAGCAAAGACCTTTTAATTAGTCCTTTTTTTTTTTTTTTTTCAATAAGTATGGTGGTCTCATCTACCATTAGAGATAACTGATTTTTACATCAATGTATATGTGTTTCTCTATTTAATGAAACCTTTCTCCAGGGGATGTAAGCCCCTACCTGCTTAAGTTCCTACATGAATACCTTCTGCTAAATACCACTGTAACAGCACCACTTCTTTCTCACTAGGAGAAGGGGTTCTGTAAAACCAGACAAAATGGGCAAATTAAGACTCTTCAAAATGAGTGCTCTAGTTACGTATGACATAAATAAGATATATCATGTTCACCCTTATCTGTGACATCTCTCAGAAGTTCTGTTCACAGACATTTAGAGAAATCATAGTTAAGCCTCCAGAAAACACACATGAAGACAGAGAATCTAGTGTTTTTGTAAAAATACTTTGTTTTATATGAAAAAAAAAATAAAAATAATGATTGACACTGGAAATTGATTGCCTTGATTATGACAAAATTTTCCTTTCTGAGTAAGGGGAACACAGATGACAATGTACAATTTGAAGTGGCAAAGCATTATGTGGCAAAAAAAAATAAGTTAAAAGCAGTCTTTCAACTGAAAAAGACAAATGCCTCTCTTCCTCACAGCTTAACCCACAGAAAAAACGTAACAACTTGGTCAATTGTAGTAATGGATCTAAGAAAATTAATTTTCTCTTACTTGTCTTTCATTAATGTTTATCTTAGGCTGAAGCTGGAAGGGGTCCCTGAGGGAAACAATTTAGCTATGGTGCTTTTCAGGGCTCTGAAAGTCAATTCTGTAGCTTCTTCATTGAACTCATAACAGTAGAAAGATACTCCCTATGTAAAGTCACCACTTTATGAGTTTTCTAATGGAAGAGGCTGCATGAAAAATATATAATAGCTAAATTATAGCATTTCATTTGCACAACAGTGCAAAGCTGCATATAAAATGAAATTATGGTTCCACTTTTTAAAATACTTCATAGCAGCCTACAAAGTGTAAGAAAAATATTTATCTCAAGAAAATATAATGATAGTGAACAAGAAACAAATTCTTATTAATAGAGCCAATAGTCAAGCAGTCTTTGCTTAATAGTCAAGGACAATGGAAATACTTTTATTCTATGAACTGGGTATGCACCTCTATTTTCAGTCTGTGGAATTACTTTTGTGATTTGCCCAGTGCTAAATTATATTGATAAAATCTAATAATAAAGGCAGGAAAATTATATAAAAGAGTCATCTAATTCTATGCTAATGAATTACTCTGCTTCACTGAGGAAAAACCATAAGATTTAAACATCAATGATTCCCTCTAAATACAATATAACTTAGTACAAGATGTTGCATGTTTTACAGGTTCTGTATTTTTGTGGCATTCTGAAATAAAGTGTTTAATAACTAGGCTCATTAATGCTAATGGTAAATCAGTAAGATTAAATATTTCTATAAATCATTTTATTAATAAAACAGAGGGCTCATTAAAGACCTATTGAGCTGTTAAGCTATAATATTTCAGTATCAGCATTTTATAAATATTTCAATTAGTACAGGTTGACAACATAGAATGGGAGAAGTAAAAAAAAAAAATAAAAATATTCCAGCCACTGTTTAGAACACAGATGCCAGTTCAGCTTGTTGAGAAATAAAGGACAATGTTTCAGTGGGATCACAACTGCACAGCAAATTGAACATTTATATATATATATATATATATATATATATATATA
>NC_048926.1:57753849-57772762 GCF_011077185.1 Oxyura jamaicensis | reverse complement strand
TAAGGCATCTCTAATTTGTGCTGTTCAAGGACCTTCTGAAGGACTGTGTGCTACTACTGTACACTGTATCATTTTATCCTTAGAAGGATGACTGCCAACCTGAAAGGAATTTGAACAGCTGAGGACAAAGAAGTGCATACTTAAACACCAAAAGAATAATGATGGCTTAGGAGAACAAAGTGAAGAAAAAGTGCCCTCAGTAAGAATGTTTAACATATGTAAGTACTGAAAAATGATAGCTATAAGTATGCATTTCAAATGTGCTGCAACAGATCTGAAAGCAGAAAATGACCACAGAACAAGTGTTGGGAGAATATCAGACAAAATGGTTTCCTGATTCTTTTGAAATTCTTTATGTTTAACCTTTATGAGGGGGGAAAATCTGTTGCATAAATTGATTTCACCCTCCCTTAATGTGTTCTCCATTCTCCATTTCTTAATGATACCAATGTGAAATGGAGTTGATATTAGCTTAGGTAAGGAAGAGAGAAAATCTAATGATAAAAGACGTGCTTTCAGAGTCTGGGATTCCTCCAAGAAACTGTCCCCAGTTTTTTGAATTATGAACGCAGAAAGAGATTTTTATTTTGATCCAAGTGTATCAAGAAAATATTGCAAGATATTATTTTATTCTCTTTTGAGTTCTGAAATACATATCATTATCCAGTAGGGGCAGGACCTTCTTTTCCATCCCATTTTGTTGGCAATGTCATCAACTTTTTTCTCTGAATGTAAGTGATGCAATTCTTTGAAGTTAAAAGGACTGCAAAAAAATTGCTCAAAGGTACAAGTAAATCTACATAAAAATATCATTAGTGTAACTCTTTTAGAAAGCTATTGTGTCCATCAACTAAGGTACTCTGTGGAAGAGCAGATTGTTCCCTGATACAATAATCTATTGCCCTCAGTTCACCCTGGGAGGATGGAAAGGAGTATGAGCTACCTCTTAACTGGCAAAATTATTAATAGTCACAGAGCACAAGGGTTAGTAAGTTTTGATAATTTTTATTAGCTCAACTTTATATTTTACTCACATAAATTCCTTCAAAATTCCATGAACTTAAAAATAGTTGCACAATTAGAAAATGGTATGCTAAGCCACTTTCAGCAGTAAGCAGCCAGGAAGATTCCTTTATTTGAAAAGATTACAGAAGCAGACAACTAATTTAATATGAATCCTTAAAAACTTTATACACCATCTGTCAAAACAGTCTTTGACAATGTTGATGTTTAGTTTTTCTTACTAGGTAATACCATGTATGTGAGATATATTCATCTGATTCGTGTCAATGTAGAGCAATGCTAGGGCCACATGATAGAATGTGACTGTCTTATATATCCTTTTATAACCACAAGATTGGAGAAATGGAAATGATTAATGCTTGTATATAGTTATTGTGTTTGGTGATCAATATATGTATATGGTTTTTACTTTTGGTGGTTAATGTGTGTATATAGTTCTTGTGTTCTGCAATGGCCACCTGACAGGAACAGCCTGGACCAGTGTTGTTGCTAGGCAGAAGACTGGGGGAGGGGGGGGAGCATGCATGTGGTCTGGGGTCGAGAAGGTTCGAGAAGATTCCAGAAGAAGAAGGCATGCTCGAAGGAGGACACGCCCAGCAATGAATATGCATTAGTAGAGGAGATATAAGCCAGAAATGGGAACTGTGGGGTGTGCGTCTTGGTGGAGCAGAGATTCCCAGCACACCCAGCGCTGTTTGCTTGCCTTTATTCCTCTAATAAATTGCTAACTTTAATTGGAATTCTATTTGAGACTCAATCATTTATCACAATGTACAAGAGAAAATAAGGTTTAGGATTGTATCTGACGATACCAAAATCCTGATAGCATTGAAAAGTTTGACTAAGTTTATATCAAAACCAGAAACAAGCCATTCCCCACTTTGGGGACTTGCAAATGAAGTCCAAAGGATTTGGCTGAACAGGTTAGAACTTCTCACAGTCACATTAAAAACAGCTTAAGTTTACAGTGATTCTTTTCCTTTTTAGCCTTTCAAAGCTCAACAGAGTATCTGAAATATCTAAAATAATTTTATTTACATATATATGCGATACACATGAGCAAAATTTGATTAATGTTTACATTATTTATCTTACAGAGTACTTAAATCTAATGAGCACTTACACTAATCGCTTCTGCATTAGGAATAGGAGAATAAAGTTGAAAAGACTGTATAACAACCAGGTTCAAGAAATTAACAAGATCAAAATATATCCATTAAAAATGAATAGATCCCTAGTGATACTGGTAGAGATGAACGGAAGCTTCAGCTTAAAAAACTGTGATTAAGAACTCAATTACTTCACATTGACGTGCATCTACTTTCATTTGAAAAGCTCAAAATATTTCAAAACAGTTTGCAACTTTGTTTCTATGGAGCACACAATTGCAGTGTCAGGAATATACAGTCATTACTTCATATTCTCTTATGTGTTGTAGATTTATATGTAGTTCACCTTGGTGCAAATTAGCAAAAGAAAAGAACAAGAGAATTGTACTCAATTGTAATGAAAGATGTATTGGTCAAACACCTTGCCAAAGATGAAATGTAGCTAAAGGGGAAGGTCTACTGTGGTCACCTGCTTTATTAAATATACCATTTCTTCCTACACTGGTAAAGATATGTCTGTCTTATTTATCCAGGGAAGATGTCTTCAGAAACCTACTTTCCAAATCATGCTTAATTTTGACTCAAGGGAAAGAGTGACACCTACTGAATCACCACTTCCTTCATCCAATTGTTTGTGCTGTAAAACATCATCGCTTGTTGGTGAAAAGAAGAAACTCTGTGTTTGCCAAAAGTGACAGTTCTCGCCATTCCAGGAAGAGCTAACAGTTATGGATGATCTGATCCTTAAAGGTGAATGAGTTGTGGTAATGCAATCACAAAGTTCAGAAATGGCACTTCATATCTTTGGGACAGAGGAAAGTAGAGAGCTGGGAAGGTGTTAACATAATATATTGAAGAAAATATTCAAAAATATCCTACTGGCTTGCATCACTGAATGCCAATCCACAACAGCAATGATAGAAATCCTCAGAAAAGGTCCAAGGATTCACAGCAGTGACACCAGAAATTTCCACAGTGAATGATGAATGTTAAGATTGTAATGTATAACTGAAATCCCGGGGATTCTGATGCTTTTGCCTGGAGTTAATGTGAAATCAAATACTTTCTGGTAATAAATATAAATATACATATGTCTTTGTCAGACACAGAACTACTGTGCGTCTGATTATAAATTTTATATTTTATTTTTTTAAGATACAGAAAAAATTCATACATGTGGAGAAATTAGAATTTAAGTCATAAATACTTAGTACCTGCTATTGCATTACAGTGGACACATTAAAAACAACAACCACAGCAACAACAACAAACTGTGAAATACATAAAAAGGAAGACTTTGACTCTTTCTAGAATTGTTTGAATAAAGAAAAATATTGACTGATTGCACCAGTCATACAGTTTGCCCTATAAGCTTGTGGCTTGCAATATACATCTGCCTCCAACAAGTTAATCAATACTATAAATTAAACTGCTAGTCTACCAGGAAACCTTAGGGAAAGTCTGCATTTAAAGAACTTCTCCAGCCCTAATTCAAAACACCAAAATGAAGGTGATACAGTATCTTTAGATAGGAAGGAGGAGACACAAGCTGAAGCCAAAGGACAAGCAAGCCATGCAAAAACATTAGGAAGATTAGCTATAGGCGTATAGCTAATATATAGGCATATATACATGCCTTTCATAAAGGGCACTGATATCACCAGCTCAACTGATTGTTGTTCATCTCAGAACAACAGACTTGTAGTTAAGTTGCATCAGGAGGTCCCGAACTTGCTCTTCTCTTACAGTGGGAGGGACTCTGCTCCCCCAGCCCCCACCTAGGGATTCAGGAACTCAAGAGATGTGGGAAGCCTGACCATCAGTGAAGACCGAGGCAAAGAAGTTGTTAAGTACCTCTACCATCTCCACATCTGCTGTTACCAGTTCTCTGTCTTCATTTGTCAGAGATGTCAAGCTCTTCTTAGTCTTTCTTTTGCATCCCATGTACCTGCAGAACACATTATTGTTGTTCTTTACATCTCTCGCCAAGTTTAGTTCTGTCAGTGCCTTGGTTTTCCTGATCCCATCCATGCACATCCAGACAGCATTTCTGTACTGTTCCCAGAGCACATGATCCTGTTTCCACGATCTGTGCATTTCTGTCTTTTGCCTAAATTTGACCAGCAGATCCTTATTTAACCATGCCTACCTTCCTAACTTCCATGCTTGATTTGTTTCATATGGGAATAGAGAGCACTTGAGCTCCAAGGAAAATATACTTAAAGAGTTGACAGCTCTGATTAGATCCTCTGTCCATAAGGACCGTGTCCTGTGGGATCTCATGCACTAATTCTTTGAACAGTTGGAATTTGGCTTTTTTGAAGATTCAGGGTCTTGACTTTACTCTAAGTCAGGCCCATATCCCTCAAGATCACAAACTCAACTAGAGCGTGGTCACTGCAACCTAGGCTTCCTTCAGTTTTAACTTCTTTAATGAGCTCTTCTGCATTGCTAAGCACTAGGCCCAGTAACTCTTCTCCTCTGGTTAGTCTAATACTTGGATGAGGAAGATGTCCTCAATGGACTCCAGGAGTCTCCTGGATTGCTTACTGCTTGCCATGTGGCTTACCCAGCAAACATCCAGGTGCCTGAAATCTTCCAGGAGGACGATAGACTGTGAGCGTGATGTTTCCTGTAGTTGGAGCAAGAGGGCTTCATCAGCAGCCTCCTCTCGATCAGACGGCCTGTAGTAGACCCCAACCACAAGATGTCCTTAGTCAATCCAGTCCTTAATATTTGCCTACAGGCTCTCAACCTGCTCTTGGCTGTTTCTTAGAGATAACTCCTCACAATCCATCAATTTCTTAACATAGAGGGCAACAACCTCACCTTCTTTCCATGCCTGTCTCTCCTGTAAAGCTTATAGACCTCCCTTCCAATGTGATTCAGCCCACCACATTTCTATGATAGCAACTATGATAGATCATAGTTTTCTAATTGTACCATTGTTTCCAGCTCCTCCTGTTTGTTTACCATGCTGCATGCATTGGTGTAGAGGCACTTCAGCTGGGCTATGGGCCACATCACCTTTTTAGAGAAGTCCTGCTTCCCACCCTTCCTGCTCACCCTACCTGTGCACACTGCTGTGCAAACTTCGGCGCCACTCCTGCCTCATGCCTCACATGCCCTGTTTGCTTTATGCCCCGCTTGCCCACTCTGCCGTTCTCCTGGTCACTCATGCTCCCCAGGGGCTGCCATTTTAGGACAGAGGAAGGGCGCTCCTGACTCCACCCAAGCCTCGTCAGCCATCCTCAAGAGGGCTGCCAGGTCCTGGTGGACCTGCCTCTGCTGTCTGCCTCAAAGGGGCCTCAATGAAGGGATAACCCCTGCACACCGTGATCCCCCACTCCTCTGCAGAACGCACTGCCCCAGAGCTGATCACCTCCTGTAAGAATAGGATGATAATCGTGGGATTGTAAGATACATGAATACAGATTCAGGCTAGTTTGGGGTTAAAGCATTCTTCCCTTAAAAATAATAATAATAATAATAACAATAAAGGATAATTCAAATCTTTTAGAGTTAATGAATAGCAGTATGTAACAGATTTGATTCTTAGTCAACCAGGTCTGCTGTCTCTGGCAATGATCAGTGCCTGAAGTTTAGAGTTCAGAGGAAGGCTAAAGTCTTCCAAATTTTTCCTAAGCATTTTGGGAATGTCAGAAGCATTAATGAAGAGAAGAAAACTTTATTTCTTTCGAGATCAGTTTAAAGAATAAAATAAAAAAAAAAAAAGAAAAAAAAAAGAAATTCCATGTGAAATCAATTTATTGGTTACACTATTATCTTGCTATATAACTGTGATATAATTTACAGTATGCATTTAGTTACTAATATTTAATACTATAATTCTGAGTTTATACTTTCTCATTTTACACCGTGTCTCCAACATTTAAAAATAAATAAATATGAGAAGAAGATTATCTATGAAGAAGAGTATCTATGTTTACAGACAGATGCAATACTAAGTGAGTATGTGGCTGGACTAATGATAGAGTTGACCATTTGGTATGTGCAGTGAGTAGATACTTCCAGAAGGATGAACAGGTAGTCATTAAGCAGATTAGTTGCCTAAATACCCATTGGATGCATTAAAAACCTTTGACAATCTGGGGCTAAGCACTTTATTAATAAAAGCACAACCCATTTTCATCTAGTAA
This sequence comes from Oxyura jamaicensis, assembly GCF_011077185.1. Classification (NCBI taxonomy): domain Eukaryota; kingdom Metazoa; phylum Chordata; class Aves; order Anseriformes; family Anatidae; genus Oxyura; species Oxyura jamaicensis. The sequence continues at coordinate 57,766,470 of NC_048926.1, read as the reverse complement.
CTTATCTCTTGAGGACCTGCAGGGACCTCAGGTCAAGTTAAAAAAAGGATTTTAATGGCCTTGCAAACAAGGTAAGTTCAAAGTGAACCTGCCTTATTGCCAGCTAGACAATAACTTTGATCAAGTTTGAGTGACACCTCTAGTTTAAAAGTTATACATGACAGATACTAAAAGGACTGATAGATCTCAAAGGCATGAAAGATCTTTAAAAGACTGTGCTTACCACTGATATATTAAAATAAATGAATAAATGAAATTGCGAAATGTTATTATGAAGCAAATAGTGTCCTTTTTAGTGTCATGTATCAAAAAATATTGTACCTTCCCTGTTGCAATTCTCAACGATCCCATTTTCTAATGCTTTATAGGACAAATAGGATTTGTAAAAATAGGACAAATTGGATTTGTGAGAAAAATCAGAAAATCATGTTGACTTAAGATCTGACTGCAAATATTTTTTTTACATAAATATACTCTATAGTGCTTAGATAAACTGTGTGATACAATGTGCAGAATATAAACTTTGAAAATTCTTATTTTCCCTTTCTACCCTGACAAAAACAAAACAAAACAAAATATTTTTGTTTAAAAAAATAGAATAAAAGAAACTATGTCCAAATCCAGATTATAATTGAATTAGCTTTGAAGCTGCTGTGTATATCTGAACTAACACTGGAAATCACATTCCGGTTAAGTAGTTCTAACCACTCAAATATAATTTCTTATGTAATTTGTACTAAAGAATAAATAAATAAAGTAACATCACTTGTTAATCATCAGACAAAGTTCTATATTAGGATAATGAATCTAACCACATTTCATAAAATCATAGAATATCCTAAGTTAGAAGGGACCCATAAGGATCATCAAGTCCAACTCCTGACACACAGGTCTACCCAAAATTTTAGACCATTTCATACTTAGGTGGTTAATTTAATAATCTACAGAGGTCAGGAAGGATTTGTCTCTGATGGACAGTTTGATCTCTGTTTTTTTTTTGTTTGTTTGTTTGTTTTTGTTTGTTTGTTTGTTTGTTTTTTCCCCCTGGTTTCCTCTGAAGCACGTATCAGCCTTGATATGATCAGCCTTGGTCATGTTTGTGCTCTGAGATGATAGATAGACTACCAACTACAGGGACATGTCAGATATACCTTTTTCTCTTGCTCATGGAAAGAATTTTCTGCTCTCAGATTGGCAGGATCCTTTAGATCTTCTGATGTATAAAGTGTGATCAACTTGCTGAGATATCTGGAATGTATTGCTTCCTAGCCAAACACCTAATGCTGCCTGCATCTGTCCTGCAATTACTTTTCCAGAAGTATTTAATCTGACTAGCATCTGGTTTTCTTATTGCCTATGTGGCTAATATCTCAATAACCTATTCCTTCTACAAGATTTAGAAAATAAGTTTACCATGGTGTAGGATCTTAAAGGGTCTCGTTTGGAACTAAAATTATAATACTGTGTTCAAATCCCAAAATTTAACTTTGCTTTCATATTTCTATCCCCAAAATGTGTGGCTGGGAAGATACCCTAATATAACTAGCATATAAGGTTGGAAGGGACCTCAATAGGTCAAGTCCTATGACAGAGTTACCTAATTTTTTTGACAATCACACATACAATTTTGGGGATTTCTGATTGGAAGTGTAAGTTTATAGGAAAGTCAAATAATGTTGTGTCTCCTTTAATATTAGTATGCACTAACATTCTCATTTTAAGTAATGTTTACAACTGGTGTTATTGGCTTGTCTGTTATAGCCAGAGCTAGACTGAAGATAAGTTTTTTTTTTCTGAATATACTGCATAGGATACTACTGGTAGGGTGAACTAAAGGATGACCCTTCCACAATATTCTCTTTTTGTGACTTGCATATAGTATGTAGGCCTCATGACATTTCCTTATGGATGGTCGCCTTCCCAGATCTTCCTCATTTTGTTTGATTTATCCTTTTTCTATATATTGTTTTATTGTCCATGCTAAGGAAACAATCTCAAGTTATATTGGGGAGGTTTGGATTGACCATTAAGAAGAATTTCATCATGGAGAGGGTGATCAAGCATTGGAAGGGGCTGCCCAGGAAGGTGGTGAAGACCCCAACCCCAGAGGTGTTTAAGAGACGTGTGGACATGGCACTAAGGGATGTAGTTTAGAGCTGGAAGTTGGTAGGTCAGGTGGATGGTTGGACTTGATGATCTTGAAGGTCTTTTCCAACCTAATTTTCTATGATTCCATGATTCTAAATTTCAACTTGTTAAATTCAGACCTGCTTGTAACGATAATTTTGGTTTCTGGGTCTGTCAGAACACAGCCTTCCACAACCCTATGCAATAAGAAACAAGAAAATTAGAGACTTACCAGTCATTTGCTTGTTATTAGTTTGTAACTAGAGACTGTACGTGCCAAGACGATTGGCTCCGGGGCAGACGTGTTCTGCAACAGAGCGGGGAATCGAGACAGGCAGGGCTTTTTTTCGACATCGAGGCCAACCACCAGGACCCCGCAGCCTTCACGAGGAAGGCTGATGAGGTATAGGCAGAGCCAGCAGCGCCCCCTCCCCAGCCATTCAAAAGCAGCCCCTAGGGAGCGCGAGTGACCAGGAGCACGGTGACCAGTACTGGCAAACAGGGCGTGGTGCGTCAGAAGGGCGGGGCACGGCAGTCTGCGTGGCAGGTCGCGCAGGCAGGGCGAGCAGGGAGGGCTCCTTTCTGCTCTTTTGCAGTGGTCTTTCCCTTCGGTACTTGTAACCTGCTTGCGAGGAACCTGGCCGTGGTATCAGCCGGGCAGAAAACCATGGCCTCCGCATCTCTTGCGGCCTCTCCAGCCACAGTCATTTATGTGGCTACTCAGACAGAGGGCTCAGGGAAACATGTGGCCATCCAGGTCTTGGGCTGCAGGGTGTGCCTGAGTCTTCTGTTGGTATTCAACAGCAGTAGCAGTGGGTATGCCTGTGGGAGGTGTGACCAGGTTGAAGAGCAGCTCAGCCATGTAGCGGAGCTTTGAGATGAGGTGAGCAGGCTGAGGAGCATCAGGGAGTCAGAGAGGGAAATTGACTGGTGGAGGTGTACTCTACCCTCTCTGAGACAGACTAGTGAGCCTGCCACAGCACAAGTGTCTCCTGCTACGAAGAAGACAAAAGTTCCCTCATCCCGCCAGGCAGTAGGAGGGGACCTCGGCCAAGGTGGGGAATGGAGTCAGGTTCCTGTTCGAGGTGATAGGTCCTGCCCACCTCACCTTCCTATCTATCCTTATATAACAGGTATGAGGGTCTAGAACATGACAGTCAGAACAATGAAGTAGATGAAAGTCTGTCCCAGCTGGAGAGGGTGCCTAAGGCAAGGCAACCTACCCCCCACATTGCTACATCATCTGTGAAAAAAGAAAGAAGGGTTATTGCCATGGGGGGCTCCCTTCTGAAAGGGACAGAGGGCCCAATATGCCAACTGGACCCAAGCCACAAGGAAGTCTGTTGCCTCCCTGGGGCTCAGGTGAGAGATTTTGCTAAGAAAGTCAAGCGCCTGGTATAGCCCACCGACTACTACCGCTACTGGTCAATCAGGCTGGTAATGGCGAGGTAGCAATGAGAAGTCCGAGAGCTATCAAAAGGGACTTTAGGGCTTTGGGGCGACTACTTAAACGATCAGAGGCACAGGTTGTGTTCACCTCTGTCCTTCCAATAGGGGAGATTGATGCTGACAAGCGGGCTCATCACATTAACACATGGCTTTGGAACTGGTGCAACCGGCAGAACTTCGTTTTTTTCAATCACAGGAAGAGAGGTAGGGATTTTTTGTCAGGAGTTGGCAGGGCTGAGAGATAGGGCTTTAAACTAGGGTCAAAGGGGGAAGGGGATAAAACCAGGCATGCCAGTTCAGTGCTGATGATGGGCTTCAGGACCCAGGGTGCCCTGAGCTGGAGGACTATGACGGTGGGAATGACAAACTCCCAACTGACCCTGAACATGTGTGGAATTTTCTGCTCCAGCTGGATCCATACAAGTCCATGGGTCTGGATGGGATTCATCCCAGGGTGCTTAAAGAGCTGGCTGACATCATTGCAGGACCTCTCTCAATTATTTTTCAATGGTCTTGGGAATCTGTTGAGGTCCCAGTAGACTGGAAGCTGGCAAATATATCAATTTTCAAGAAGGGTAAGAAAGAAGACCTTAGCAATTACAGGCCTGTCAGTCTCACGTCAGTGCCTGGTAAAATTATGGAAAAGATGATTCTTGAAGTTATTGAAGCACACCTGGGGGACAATGGAGTCATTGGTCCCAGCCAACATGGGTTCATGAGGGGCAGGTCCTGCCTGACAAATTTGATTTCCTTTTATGATTAGATCACCCATCTAGTCAACCAAGGGAAACCAGCTGATGTGATCTTTTTGGACTTCAGCAAGGCTTTTGAGACGCTTTCCCAAAGGATCCTACTGGACAAAATGTCCGGCATACAACTTAACAAAAACATCATACAATGGGTGAGCAATTGGCTGACAGGCAGGGCTCAAAGGGTTGTGGTAAATGGAGCCACATCAGGCTGGTGGATGGTCACGAGTGGGGTCCATCAAGGGTCTGTTTTAGGGCCAATCCTCTTCAATGTTTTTATATATGTTTTGGATGTAGGACTAGAAGGTGTTTTGAGCAAATTTGCTGATGACACCAAACTTGGAAGAGTTGGGGACTTGGATGTTGGTGGAAAGGCCTTGCAGAGAGATCTGGACAGGTTGGAGAGCTGGGCAATCACCAACTGCATGAAGTTTAACAAAAGCAAGTGCCAGGTCCTGTACCTGGGATGGGGCAACCCTGACTATACATACAGACTGGGCGATGAGATGCTGGAGTGCAGCCCTGCAGAGAGGGAGCTAGGGGTCATGGTTGACAGCAAGTTGAATATGAGCCAGCAGTGTGCCCTGGCAGCCAGGAGGGCCAACTGTATCCTGGGGTGCATCAAGCACAGCATTGCTAGTCAGTCGAGGGAAGTGATTGTCCCACCCGACTAGCGCTCTACCAGCACTGGTGCAGCCTCACCTCAAGCACTGTGTGCAGTTCTGGGCACCACAGTACAAAAAGGATGTTAAACTGTTGGAGAGTGTCCAGAGGAGGGTGACAAAGATGGTGGAGGGGAAGATGTATGAGGAGCTGCTGAGGTCATTAGGCCTGTTCAGCCTGGAGAAGAGGAGGCTGAGGGGGGACCTCATCGTGGTCTACAACTTCCTCGTGAGGGGGAGTGGAGAGGCAGGTGACCTATTCTCCATGAACACCAGTAATAGGACCCATGGGAAGGGGGTTAAGCTGAGGCAGGGAAAGTTCAGACTGGACATCAGGAGGAGGTTCTTCACCGAGAGGATGGGTGCGCACTGGAACATGCTTCTCAGTGAAGTAGTCACTTCACCAAGCCTGTCTGAATTCAAGAAGAGACTGGACTGTGCACTTAGTCACATGGTCTAAACTTCTGGGTAGACCTGTGCGGTGCCAGAAATTGGACTTGATGATCCTTATGGGTCCCTTCCAACTCGGGATATTCTATGATTTTATGATTCTATACCCTGAATGAGGATCTTGTTCTGTTCAGGAATAATACAAACAGGAAAAAGATTCTGGACTAAAATAAACCAATGCACTGGCAGCCTGCAGACACTTCTGTAGGAGCAGACCATCACTCCTGCAGACAGTCCTCTTCCCCCATCCAAATTTCACACATATCAGAAGGCACACTTCCTCTCTCCAGCCTGTAAATTTAAAGATATATGTGAAAAGTTTTGAAATATTTGCATTCCTGTTGAAATTACCATCATTTTGTGATTTGCAGTAAACTAATCCTGTTTGTTTTTCAGAAACCAGAAGGTGTGAAGTTTCTTTTGGAATGAAATCTACTGGAAGCGTTTGTCTAAGCACTTTTCTTTCAACCTTGACTGTATTTGTTTGTACAAAGGTGTGTCATCACCCTTTCCCCTCTCCTTGTAGAAAAGGATATTGTGAGAAAATTTCAAGAGCTACTTTTTTGTTGTTGTTATTATTCTTTGCATAAAGTAGTTCTTAAAACAATAGTGTCTAGAAGCAAATCAGCCAAAGATATCTCAAGCCAAGCTTTTACCACACAAATAAAAGGAAGTTAGTGTAAAACCCAATTAAATTAAGCTTCACAGCCTTAACATCATAGGATTTACTAAGTGGTGAAATAATTTCTTTTCTGATTATGAATGACTTGGCATAAACCGTGTGAAAATATTTCCATTTCTAAAAAACGAAGGGGGAAAAATATCTTAAATCGGAAAGCTGGTGCTATGGGCATCACTGTACCTTAATATTCCCACACAGTAAGTTACCAGTACTAGCTCTGTAACCCCTTTGTTGCCTTCTGTTGCTACATCTCAAATCTATCAAGGGTGGGAAAAAATAGAAATGTATAAATAACAATAATTCTCATACAACAGGAGAAGAAATATTGCCAAGCAACAATGCTGAGAAAGGATATCTAATTTAGAATACATTATTTCAGTATGTAAAATGTTTTGTAAACTTAACTAATTATATTACTGTTGTAAGTTAGAGTCTTATCAGGCTTAGGAACAAACTTCATTCTTCATTTAAATAAAATACTTAAGAAAGGGAAAGAAATATCACTGCCTGGTATTCTTTTTAAGAAGTTTCTGTTTTTATACTGTGCCAATTAGTGCTATATAAAAAATTGAGATCCTTATTTTCTTCTGCTCATGAACTGTCTTTATAGTCATTACTAGTATATTGAAAGGTTACAGGTTTGTATACTTAGGCCTGCTAACATTAAGTTTCTGGTCTTCCACTGAAACATTCCTCACAGTCCATAGATGTATTACTGTAGTAACTTCTAGAATGTGACATTGACTACATTAATGTAATAATACTGTTGAAATCAATCCTATCTAGCTTAAAGGGTCACTTTCAAAGTTAACAGCCTAAGGCAGGACCTCAAACTGTTAATGTTAAATGAGTTGTTAACTGTTTAGAAATCCAAACATTTTAATGCAATTACCTATGGAGAGGCATTCAGCTGCCCGAATCTGATACGTGTAATTCACAACACTACTGACACAAGTTATATATGCACTCATTTGTTCTTTAAGTTCTATGCCTTGTTTTCCCTAGATCCCATGCATTTACCTTATGTAGGTCCAGGCTACGTCTTGCAATATTACAAAGAAACATACAAATGTGACTTTCTGTTGTGATAAAGAGAACTTGGAAGAGACAGAGCAGATGTGACCTTACATTGCTTTGCCTCACAAGATTCATTAAAAAACCTAATCATGTTCTCCAGTTAAGTTTTCACAAAGTGTTTTTAGCACTATATCTCTGCCACAGCTCAACTGTTTTCTCAACTCTAAACCTAAGCTGGCATGTTCAGTTGTTTTATACCTTTCACTGTGATTGTTGTGTCTACAGATTTCCAGCAAAGTAAGCAGTATTTGCTTACTAAAATGACAACAAAAGAAGGCAGATAGGCCACAGTGATTCTCTTCTTCAGAAAGCAAAATGTAGATCATGGTGAAAGTTTCAGGACTCTTCTCTCTTCTGAATTCACAACCCCTCACCACATGAAACACTGGACAAAGTCATCATAACTAATCACTGAGTACTAAATGAGGCAAATCCCCGGAAAGCTCATATGGCTATGGAGATCATCTGGCCCCCAGACAGCTGGTGAATCAAGAGACTATGCCCAGGAAAACCAATTGTGGCAACGGGTGCCTGCATGGGGCAGGCCTGTCTTCTGAAGCCTGGAGTTCTGGCAGCAGTTTTAGAGGTCAGCAGGGATCTTGCATAAAGGATATATGTCTTGCCCTGGAAATTTCATTTCACCTCTCACCACAAGTGACAAGTTATTCAAGAACAAAGAAATCAACAGTGCATTAATTTAGCAAACAGAACATGACAGTTTCATTTCTAAAAATAATTTAGCTCTGTACCATAAATTGACTACTTTCAGAAAAGTAGTATTAGACACGGCAGTTAAGTAAAATGTAGAACTAAGAATATCACCTTGGAAGCATCTGTAATAAAAGCTTTTCTGCAATATGTTTTTATGATTCTGTATCTTTGAAACTGGGGGTGGGGATGTTGGGGGGAGGGCCCAGGTTTATGTACAGCCAGAAACAAACACAAATTTTCCGCATATATTGGGAATATTCAGGATATTCGAAAATATCTCTCCTGAAGAGCCTGTATGTTTTAGCTGGAAGAAATGTTCTGATTAAACATTTAATGTAGTTAATTAACTCTAGCCTTACTCTAAGTAATCATCCTTTCTTGAAAGCATTCATACTCTACCAATAACTGCAGATTCTTATGATGCTCTTGATATCACTTAGTTTCATATCTTTCTAGTAGTGAGTTGTTCAGAACTGAATGCAGTATCCCAAGTGTGGTCATATTGGACTGGCGCAGACAAAACCCATTGCCTCATCATCTCTACAGTGTTGAAAATCTGCATTGGCTTTTCACTGCCCTATTACGTGAAATCATGTCTAAATCATTATCTGCTATCACCCTTAGATCTTTACAAGCTCTATTTCTATCAGTGTTTTTCTCCTGTCTGCTTGTTTTTAACACTTTTTTCAAGAGTACTTCTTTTTGTTTGCCTTTTTTTTTTTTTCCTAGACATAACTATCTAGCAACTTTTCAGATTGAATCTTTTGGCTATTTTCTACCCATACTTCTAATTTTATCAGGTTTCTATATCTCATTGCTCTCCACAGAAGCATTTGTTAGTTAGGCACATATTGCAGATTTTACTAGGATGCTTCTTACTTACTCTCTCAGATCCTGAAAGACGTTAAAGAACAGCTTTCTATTAATACATACTCTTAAGTCTGGCAATACTCTTAAGTCTTAAAATGGCAAGCACTATCAGACATTATTCCTGGTTCTTCAAAACACTTTTGCCCTACTTTATGCAGTTGTTATTGCCGTTCATGTGTCTCTCTTACATTGCTTCCCCTTTTCAGATGATGACTAGCCTTTAAATATCAGTTATAGCTATTGAAATACATTATGATATTCATCTTATGAATACATTAAAATATATTGTATTAAAATACAGTTACAAACTACGTGAATTTGTGAATGAAGTGTTTCCGTTTCTTCCTAAGATCACAGAATCATCTAGGTTGGAACAGACTTCCAAGATCACCTAGTCCAACCTCATAAATTCTTCTTCTAAAAAAAAGAAAAGCAGAAGCTACACAAGAAAGAATGAAAATAGAGAAAAATAGAGCAAATTGGCAATACAAGGCAAAGAGAGGGAGGAAGGTATGGAGTAAGGGTAAAATAAATTAGGCTGCACTACCAAGGGTTGTGAGCAGCTAAATAAAAATTAAATGAATAAATAAAAGGCCCACATAGAATCTTAGTCCACCTCTGATCCAACCAGCATTCTGCATCAGTCCAACACTAATCTGCAGAAGCAAGTCTGAGAATTGTGTTATTGTGGAATTTTACTGTTAGTTTCAATTACTGGCATTCACAGAACCACAGAATCATCTAGGTTGGAAGAGACCTCCAAGATCACCTAGTCCAACCTCTGACCTAACACTAACAAGTCCTCCACTAAACCATATCACTAAGCTCTACATCTAAACGTCTTTTAAAGACCTCCAGGGACCTCCAGGGATGGAGGCTCAACCACTTCCCTGGGCAGCCTATTCCAATGCCTAACAACTCTTGCAGTAAAGAAGTTCTTCCTGAATATCCAACCTAAATGACCTCTGGCGCAACTTTAGCCCATTCCCCCTTGTCCTGTCACCAGGCACGTGGGAGAATAGACCAATCCCCAAGTCACTACACAGACCAATCCCCACGTTGCTACAGCTTCCTTTAAGGTACTTGTAGAGAGCGGTAAGGTTACCCATGAGCATCCTTTTCTCCACGCTGAACAATCCCAGCTCCCTCAGCCGCTCCTCATAAGACTTGTTCTCCAGACCCCTCACCAGCTTTGCTGCCCTTCTCTGGGCTTGCTTGAGCACCCTGATGTCCTTCTTGTAGCGAGGAGCCCAAAACCACAGTACTCAAGGTGCAGCCTCATCAGAGACAAATACAGGGGGACAATCACTTCCCTGAACCTACTGGCCACACTGTTTTTTATACAAGCCAGGATGCTTTTTATACAGGCCAGGTGGCCTTCTTGGCCACCTGAGCACACAGCTGGCTCATATTCAGCCGACTATCAACCAATACTCCCAGGTCCTTCTCTGCCAGGCAGCTTTCCAACGACTCATATCCCAGCCTGTAGCGCTGCTTGGGGTTGTTTTGCCCCAGGTGCAGGAGCTGGCACTTGGCCTTGTTGAACTTCATACAGTTGGCCTCAGCCCGTCGGTGCAGCCTATCCAGATCCTCCTGCAGAGCCTTCCTACCCTTGAGCAGATCGACACACGCACCTAACTTGGTGTCGTCTGCAAACTTACTGAGGGTGCACTCAATCCCCTTATCCAGATCATCAATAAAGATATTAAAGAGAACTGGCCCTAGTACTGAGCCCTGTGGCACGCCACTAGTGACTGGCCTCCAACTGGATTTAACTCCATTAACAACGACTCTTTGGGCCCAGCTATCCAGACAACTTTTAACCCAACGAAGCGTGCGCCAGTCCAAGCCATGCACAGCCAGTTTCTTGAGGAGAATACTGTGGGAAACACTGTCAAAAGCCTTACTGAAGTCAAGGTAGACCACATCCACAGCCTTTCCCTCATCCGCTAGGGGTGTCACTTTGTCATAGAAGGAGATCAGGTTTGTCAAGCAGGACCTGCCTTTCATCAACCCATGCTGACTCGGCCTGATTGCCTGGTTGCCCTGCAAGTGCCGTGTGATGACACTGAAGATAATCTGCTCCATGAGCTTCCCTGGCACTGAAGTCAAACTACCAGGCCTATAGTTTCCTGGGGCTACCCTCCAGCCCTTCTTGTAGATGGGCATCACGTTTGCTAGCCACCAGTTGACTGGGACCTCTCCTGATAGCCAGGATTGCTGATAAATGATGGAAAGTGGCTTGGCCAGTTCTTCCGCCAGTTCTCTCAGTACACTCAGGTGGATACTATCCAGCCCCATCGACTTGCGTATCTCCAAATGCTCTAGCAGGTCACCAACCATTTCCTCATTGATTATGAGGGCCACATTCTGCTCCCCATCCCCTTCCACCAGCACTGGGTACTCGGTATCCAGAGAACAACTGGTCTTGCCACTAAAGACTGAGGCAAAGAAGGCATTAAGCACCTTAGCCTTTTCCTCATCTCTCGCCACTAAGTTTCCCCCCGCATTCAGTAAAGGATGGAGATTCTCCTTAGCCCTTCTTTTCATGTTAATGTATTTATAAACACATTTTCTGTTATCTTTAACAGCAGTAGCCAGACTGAGCTCCAAATGAGGTTTGGTAATTCTAATTTTGTCCCTGCACAGCCTCGCAACATCCTTATAGTCCTCCTGAGTGGCCTGCCCTCTTTTCCAAAGATCGTAAACCCTCTTTTTTTCCTAAGTTCAAGCCACAACTCTCTGTTCAGCCAGGCTGGTCTTCCACACTGGCTCGTCTCTGGGCACATGGGAACAAACCACTCCTGAGCCATTAAGATTTCCTTCCTGAAGAGTGCCCAGCCTTCCTGGACTCCTCTGCCCTTCAGAAATGCCTCCCAAGGGACTCTGCCAACCGGTGTCCTGAACAGCTCAAAGTCTGCCCTGCGGAAGTCCAGGACAGCAGTTTTACTGATCCCTCTCCTGACTTCGCCAAGAATAGAGAACTCTGCCAATTTGTGGTCACTCTGCCCAAGACAGCTCCTGACCACCACATCTCCCACCTGTCCTTCTCTGTTTGTGAACAGCATGTCTAGCGGAGTACTTCCCCTGGTGGGCTCACTAACCAGCTGCATCAGGAAACTATCGTCTTCCATGCTCTCCAAAAACCTCCTATTCACTTTAATGGTTTTGCTACTGGTCTGAATTTATGTGTGTATGTATTTATTCACATAAGCTCCTGTCAGTCATTTTTTTTTTCCTATTATTCTCTATGATGTTTTCCTCAAAGGTAAAAGTATAAAGTAGGTTTTTCAGTATCACAGCAATGAGAGTTTTTCAGTATCATGACAATGAGTTAATAAATGATTAGTGTATGCTTTTTTTCTCAATGACTTTGAACATACGTACATGAATTGGAATGAGTAAACATGAACAGTAAACATTGGAGCGAGTAAACATGAACAGTGGCAATTTAATACGTGAGAGTTTCTTCAGGTTATTGCAGCGACTTCCTTTAGCTGGGATATGTTTAGTAAAGCAGTGGCTCTGTGGAAGGTAGGGAAAAGATTTGTTTTCCTTAGCACACTGTAAATGAGAGTCTTCTCAATGTGTGCCACACTAGAGTGCACAAGGTGTGTACCTTTCTAGGAATGTAAGTATAATTTATGACCTGTGAATTAGTTTTATTTCACTCCCCATAAGAAAAGTATGCGTGGAAGAATATGAACAACAAACTCCTCCTGCCTCTTTCAAATTTTAGGCTACTACACTATCCTCATTCTAATGCCGTGTTACAGCTAAGAAGCACTTGAGGCGGGAAGGAGGTTTTTTTTTTTTTTTTTTTTTTTTTTTTTTTTTTTTTTTT
>NC_048926.1:57753268-57753749 GCF_011077185.1 Oxyura jamaicensis | reverse complement strand
TGGGGGGGTGGGGGGGAGTATGTTTTTTTGAGTATATGTGACACAGGTCCTTCTGTACCCTATACAATTTAACAAAATGAGGTTGTAAGATAATATTGAAGAATGGTTGCAAGAAATGCACTCATGGATAATATCTGTTCATTTAACATGGTAGCTTACTGAAGTTCACACAATAGTGTAGGTAGAATTAAGAGGTATGCAGTGGGCAGGATGGCATAGCTTTTGCTCTTTCTTTGATGGTTTACCTTTAAGATTTTAAATACCATCATCTGAATTTTTGAGTTGTAACCTCTTAATCTTTCAGCCTGAATTTCATCTTTCCTCCATTTCTCATTTCTCCATTTCTCATTCTGCTACTTTTTCTTGTTTATTCACTTAGGAGTAACTGGAACCCACTGGCTTTCAGTCTGTGTGATCTAGTGTTGAGTTGTACCTGTGCTGATATTTCTAATGTTTCTCCCACACAAGACTAGAGTTTCCA
>NC_048926.1:57722617-57743268 GCF_011077185.1 Oxyura jamaicensis | reverse complement strand
CCCCCCCCCCCCCCCCCCCCCCCCCCCCCCCCCCCCCCCCAGAAACACTAACTACTAGTGTGCCCAACAAGTGTCCCCCTAATGAGTCTGTCCTGGCTAGTTTTCTGGTTATCAGTCAGGTAGGGGAAGAGTAGTGACCTTTGCTCCTTGGAATAGTTTTGCTGTGATGCCATCTGCCATTTCTGTTTTGTTTTGTTTACTTGTTTGACTTTAGGATTTATATCATCTGATAGGAGTGCTTTTCTTCTTGAATCCTTGGGCTGCTGACTATCCTGATGTGAACAATCTTAGCTCTGCCTGCAGTGTTGCCTGTCTTATCTTACATGCTCTACTCTGTGTTAATCCTCAAGGTCTGGCAATTTCCTCAGCAGCCTGAGCCAAGGTTACACATCTGAGCCATATCAAAACTTGCTTTCAAAAACAGACAGCTGAAAACCTAGCTGGAAGTTTAATGTACCCTGGTGCTTCTACAAAATATGCTTAGCCTCCAACACTCATAACTCAGAGAAGTACTCTCACCTCAAAGTTCCTTTTATGGCTTGCTTTTTGACTTATCTTAAAAGGCGTTCCTGAAGGTTGCTGCTATTTTCTGAAGTCCACTCAGCTTCCTATATATAGTGTTTTTATTACAATGAGTGATAATATTTTGAGGGTTTGCAACAGAATAGCTGACTTATCTCAGCCTGATTGTCTCCTTTCTGCTTCTATAAAACCAGATTGCCTGGATGTGAAGCTGTGTGTTTGACTGAGACTTGTTAATCATTTGGTGTCAACTCATTTCAGTGTTGTAATTGTTTCTGTCTTACAAGGCCAAAAATACACACAAAAAATACCCTGCAAACTGGATCAGAAACATAACTAGTAACTAATAAATAAATAAAAAATGTTGGCAATGACTGAACTCTCTTCCTATCTTTTCCCATCACAATATGCTCACGGTCTCTCCAAACAGACATATGTGCAAAGAACATTACACAAAGCCTATTAGAAATAGCAATGTAAAAATATATTAAAAAGACGTGAGGAAGGAGAAAGCATCTTCCAGTGTCCTATAGGGAATGTCACCCCTCGGAAACTGAAAATCCCTGAGCTCACATAGCACATACCTCCTAAAAAGCAGTGGAGTATAAAAGCAGCTTATTTATGGTTTCTGTGCCATAGTGATTATTGATACTTACTGACAATTTTTTTTGCCATTCCATCTGTCAATATTTTGTGTTGAAGAGAATATTCTTCTGTATCTGTAGGATCTAAAAGCACAACAGAGGTAAATCAAACGTTATTGTCTTGTATTCAATCCAATACATCAGTGAAACAGTAGACACACATTATGAGCAGAATGAAGGTAATAATCACAGCTTCATGAACTTTCCTATTGGTTCATTTTTTTATTTTTATTTTTTTCTGCTCCAAAATCCCTTCCTGAATCTCTTTTGTTTCATTCATATTTAGGCCTGGAGTACTTCAGGGCACAGAGTCATTAGCAAAAACTGGCATAAAATGCGATAGACTGAATCTGAAGAGGTTGGTCACATCTGTTGAGATACACAAAAATTTCGGTGAGGGTTTGAACTTCTGAATTCTTAGTACTGAAGCAAGTACTTATTGATTCTAATTTGTATCACAGTCTATATGAACTATTTGTCTTATATGAAAAGAAAGATTTATTTGAAAATTTCCATTTGGGATTTTTGACTCATTTGAATTACCATCTATTTCTGACTGTAAAAGCACCTTAAAACAAAACCAAACTAAAAACAAAAACAAACAAACAAAACCACCTGTATTTGTGTATTTCAGTTGTGCTTATTATAAAACAATTTCTCATATTTCTGCTCAAAACACCAAAAGGTAGGAACCTCAAAACTCTGACAAATTGAAAATCATGAAGATATAACATCAAATTATAGCAATACTTTGGAAAGTGAGAACAAAAACAGTGAGCAGAACAGTTTTTTTAAAAAAAAAACTAAAAAGTCATGTTTATAAAAAATAGTTAATGAAGACTTTCAGCATTTTATAAGAATAAAAAGACAACACAACTATACAATACTAATACCAGACCTATTTTTCTGCCATTCAATTCCAGCATGCTCATCTCATGTTTATCCATGAGAGAATTTATTCTGCTTTTTCCACATATAGAAAATGAAATATTCAAGCAGTTCTCTTTTTGCTATGGCAATATTTTTACTTAATTGTAAATGAGTGCAGTATAAGCATTTAAAGTGTTAGGGTTTGGTTGGTTTTTGTTTTGTTCTGTTCTGTTTTGTTGGGGGGATATTATTATATTTTTTCACTATTTTATCTTATTTCAGAGATTTATCAGATTTGCTTATTGATTGAATTTCAGAATATCATGTCAGATCATGTGTAACTTACACAGCTGACTATTAATCTTAGCAAGCAATCTACCAACCTGTCAAGAAGATACATCGTTTGTCTGCATGATCGTACTGCATTTTCTAACCCTTTCAAATTTGAAATGTGATGACCATTGAGAAATTGTATATGCAAGTTCTGTATAAATCACTAGTTGAATGCCTCCGTAAGAGACATAAACCAATCACACTCTGGAAATGCATCTGCCTCTTTTCATGAAAAAAAAAAAAAAAAAAAAAAAAAGAAGAAGAAAAAAAGTGTTTATTCAGACTCTTTTATTGTCAAGGAGAATAAATAGAACTTTATTGGCATTGGATTCATCATGTCTACATTTTTTTTTATATGATTGGGATCATAGACATTACATATTAACTGTAATCATAGCAATTACATATTAACCTAAAACTGTAATATACAAATAAATAAAAAATAAAGCAGTGTTAATAAACACATGCTATTTTAGCTTCTCACAGATATATATTTCTCTTTGTCTGGAAACTGAAATAATTCCAAAGCTTTACAAAGTTTTGTCCTTCTCCCCCAACAAATTTCCCCCTCCCCCCCCCCATGGGAATTAGTGCATTAACACACATTTTTGGACAACTTAGAATCACAGAGAAGAGATAATATCTTCTTTTTATTCATAGTTCCCACTAATGGCATTGATATTCCCCACTGTTTTCATATTCTAATTATAAGAATATATTAAAGCACTAAATAAATTAATTACTATGGTATCGGTCATTTTTGCTTGGTGAGTTTTACAGTAATTTTTCACATAAACACCTCTACTACAGGAAAAAGAAAGAAAGAAAGTAGGATTTATGGCAGATGTTCCGAATATGAAAATTGTCAACTTGATTTAGTACGGTTTGTCCTTTGATATTTTGAATGTACAAAAAATAATAATTTCATAGTATTTCTACTCCTAATTTATCCATAATTCCCTCATGTTTGACCCCAATATGAATATATATATAATTTAGATTTAATTTAATAATCACTATAACTAGTCCCTATACACACAAAAATATCTGTTTTTCTTGGGAACTAGATACAGACTATTAGACAGAGAGTCTTAAATATTTCAGTGAAACTTACATTAAGCTCTTTGCACTTTGTAACAGCTTAAATACCTTTGAAATAAATCCTAAGCGCACTTAAAAAAATCATTTTCTAAAACTTACTCATTATAGCTTTGCCAGCACAAAAATGATCTAGACTTTCTTATGACAGCAGTGTCAAATATCAATACAAGTAAACAAAATATTTTATGTTGAGTGAAAACTATCCATGTTCAGTAGACTGGTCTCTCTTGCAAATGTTAGTTGTGTGCATGGACACTGCACCTTAGTTATTACAACCTCAGTTACATTTGCCTCCTTGTTGATATTTATGAATATTGACAATAATTCTGATATTTAGGGGCAATGTTAATTTTATAGGTACAAAAAAGGATCTTGGTCTTACAATCATATGTTTTTTTCATCACTTCCAACCACAATACAGAACATTAGGTCTCAGTTCCTTCACATGTGTACTTTCAAAATTTGAACTTCGGTTTCTAAAATTGTACTTGGATTAATACATCTGTCCACTGAGTTCCTCACTTCTCTTTACCAGATAACAATAGTATATCACACCTACCTACCATACACTATGTACACCTATGCTACGCACATGCATATTATCTGTGTTAATATAGCTCACTCAGTTCCCATTTTAATATTATTTTCAAACTTCATATAAAGTTTTTATGTCAGTCAAAATGGAGTGATTAGATTCAGCAGTAGCCCAGAGCTTCAACAGAAGCCCAGGTTAAAAATCTGCTTGCGAATCTGAGCTGGATGTTAGCTGATGTTTCCAATCTTCTACTTTTGAAAGAAATAAAAAAAAAAAAAAAAAAAAAAAAAAAAAAAGCATTTGAGTTTCCATCTCCAGCACATTGTTTATTTGGCAACTGGAGGAGCAAAGATCAACCCACAGTGGAGCAAGTCAAGCTGCATTTATTGCTACTATGAACCTGCAGAGACCCTTGTTAGTGTTTAATGGACTGGCAAGGTCAGCACAGATTTCATAGTGAAAACAAAAGTGCTGTCTAGGAGTTTAATGAGCACAATGACATTTCTGCACTCCCCTCCTTGCCCCGTGGGGCCCCCCCCCCCCCAAAAAAAAAGATAAAAATAAAAAATGAAATAATCCAGAGGGAAACCTGGTTTGACTTGTCACAACATTGATCTTTCTCTTTCTTTCTCTCCCACATTTTTTGTTTGTTTGTTTGTTTCTCTGAGGGCAAGCTTGTTTGTATATGTCTTAAGAGGAGGGATACCTGTTTTGGAAAGGGTTTTTCTTGAAATTTTGTTTTAATGCTGGACTCAGTATCTTCCTCTGGAGAAAAACTAGAACCTTCCAGCTCTGCACCCCTTGCAGGGAATGCAAAACCAATAACCAGAATAATTGTGCAAGGTCTGGAGTGACTATTGTCAGCAAGATCTTACAAAGAGAAATGCATGTTTACAAGGAATTTGGTTCAAACTAAAGTGGCTGTGCATTCCTTAATCAAGTGTCTGGAAATAACATCCAACTTCTTCTTAACCCATAGCAAAGGCTTAGCTCACCAGCCATCATGCTGTAACTCCAGACAAAGCTACAAACAAGGGCATTTTTTTTTTTTTTAAAAAAAAAAAAAAAAAAAAAAAAAAAGGAAGAAAGAATCCTCTCACCATCTTCTTGCTTCCATGGAATGATTTGATTGTTACCTTTGTATCCCATTAACCAATCCCTTCACAATCATTAGGGCCAGAGTGCTAATGAAGGCTTCTCTGAGTTTCACAATACCTACTAAAGCAGTCGGCAGATCCTTAACGTGGTGTAATTTCCAATTAACTTTTTAAGGTCAGCTGTCACACTGCAACCAGGAGTACAACTGCTGCATACAATTCCACAGAGAACATGGCTTTGAGGTATTGAATCACCAACTATTTCTCCTTTTGGGTGAAAAATAATTAAAATTAAATAAAATCTGTTCCTCAGTGCTACTTTAGTAATATGTAATAGAGTGAGAGCAAGGACACAGTTTTATGAACAATCAAACATATAAAGAGAGACATAATCAGATATATGTATCAGATATATGTATCAGATATATGTAATATGTACAAGTTTTTAAGGTATGGAGAAACAGAAATGCCAGTTTAAGAGGCAGGAAGGAATGTGTTTTTGTTGTTGTTGTTTTTTGTTTGTTTGTTTGTTTTCTTTTCTTTTCCTTGTTTTTTGATGTACCATTATAGCACATATTGAGCCCCAAAGGGGCTTTTCCAGTATGGTGACTTGTCTGTATAAAGCTCCACTTCCCAGTGTGTCAGCATGCTGTTGTTACATACCGTGATACCATGCTAGTTCAATACTTTCCATTTAGGATAAGGTATCTAACTGGACAGCTACAGCTATTAAAAAATGTACTTTGTAGGTAATGGGTTTATCTACAAAGGAAATAAAAAAATTGGGGAAAACCTGAACTAAGGTAATGACCCTTTTAAGCTTATTGCAATCATTACTAGAGTGTAGTTTTTATTCTTAATAGAAGGAAACATGAAATTTTGCTCAAAATTGATGCCCTTTCTTCCTAAAGAGACCTCTTGATTGATGCCCTTTTTTCCTAAAGAGACCTCTTGATATCTCAAGAGACTTAAGAGACTTTCAGAGAAACTGCTGACAGAGATAAACCACCAAATGGCATATGGTTGGTTACACTGAATAGAATTATAGAATCACAAAGGTTGGAAAAGACCTCCAAGATCATCTGATCCAACCATCTCCCTACCACCAATATCACCCACTAAACCATGTCTCTACGCGCCACATCCAACCTTTCCTTAAAAATCCCCAGGGACAGTCACACCACCACCTCCCTGGGCAACCCATTCCAATGCCTGACTACTCTTTCTGAGAAGAAATTTCTCCTAATGTCCAACCTAAACCTCCCCTGGCACAATTTGAGGGCATTCCCTCTAGTCCTATCGCTAGTCACCAAGAAGGGGCCGACCCCCAGCTCCCCACACCTTCCTTTCAGCTAATTGTAGAGCGCATAATGTCTCCCCTAAGCCTCCTCTTCTCCAGACTAAACAACTCCAGCTCCCTCAGCCACTCCTCACAGGACTTGTGTTCCAGACCCTTCATCAGCCCTTCTTTGGACATTCTCCACGGCCTCGATGTCTTTCTTGTAGTGAATAATTCTTGTAGTGAATAATGACAGAATTAGTACATAGTAGAATGTATTTATCTAATTTATTCAGCACAATTCTAGTCTGGAATGGTTTTCTTCTGAATGACAATAAATAAATAAATAAATATTATTAATAATAAAAGCTATTCATAAAAATGCAGTGGAACAAGTGGTTGCACAAGGATTTCTGCCCTGCTGCTACTGCCCTCTGGTGACTGATCTGAGGAGAAGTCCCTTGGCAGCAGTGACCACACCTCCTTTCCTCCATTTTCAAAGACAGGAAGTAATTCTGGTACATTCTGTATTTGAAACAGAAATCTTAAATCTCTAGAAAATAGCAAAGTGGAAGAACTCTAAATGTGTCTATGTAATTATGATAATGTCAAGGGCAAAGACATACAGGTCAGGGGCAAAGTTGCTACATGGATGCCATAAAACTACATGTAAATTAGATGATAATCAACATGTCAATATGCATCCCATACCAAGGTTCACAATAGAAAAATGGCCAGATACTGGGTAAGAATTTCTGCTAGCCTGTAGCACTCAGGCAGAAGAAAAAGTGCACAAGCCTAGTGCATGTGAATTAACATGCCATTACCTGTTGAAAGTACAGAAGACACAGTTAGTGATAGGGTTATTTTCCAATTGTGGAGGTGCGGGTATCTGTTTTCATGGCCACGTGACAAGCTTATGACTAGTGAATCTGTAATTGCATTACTTGTGTGTCCTTGATGTGTTTTATCAGAATTAAATGGCATGTTGGTAGATTCAAAATATTTTGTATACATTTCAAGTTGAAAAATCATAAATAATTAAGTGGTGTTTATTTCTTTCACAGCTTACATCTGAGATAAACCAAAGAAGAGAAGACAGAATTTATTAATGTTGTATCAGTCTAACTGCAATAGAGATCTTCTTGTGAAACCTTAAGTGCTTTTGCCATAACAGTAACTAAAGTAGTGCATAAAAATATAATAACTATGCAGTAGTGGTGTAGTTCAGGGAATAAAGCAGAAAATGAGCATTCCCTTAGTTAACATATACTCTTCTGACTATTTCTCTGGCAGCACTTAGTAATTCAAAGTGATTAAATTAAATTGTTTTTATATCTTTGTAATAAAGATAGAGTACACAGCCCTGTTCTCTCAGCATAGGTTGGGATTTTATTACTTAACTTGATTCTTGCTTATAATTGGCCTTTTGGTTCTCAATGAGCTGTGAATAAAATCTGAGATGCTTCAGATTATGTTAAGGATGATGCACTTAGGAGTGAAATGCATTCGATTTTATGAGAAAATTATGAAGATTATGATTTCAGTGTATTTGAAGTGCAAAATAAAGAAGGCTTACATGGATAATCAGGATTCTTCTGTGTTTCATGTTAATGAGTATTGGCAGCTTCACGCCTTATTTTCTTATTATAATCACCAGACTATAACTTTATTTATTTATTTATTTATTTATTTATTTAAGATAGAGCTCTGAGACATTAGCTGCGAGTCTCATGCAGATGGCTGGATGCAAAGCATCAAAATGTGATCTCAAGAGTTTTATTTTGATATGATATTCTTTTATGGTTTACATTATATTTTCTTGACAGATGTGGTAGTTTCATTAATCTGGGTTCTGTAGAAACAGGATAAAATTACAATCTTAGGCCAGAATTAGACTTCACGGTATAAAAGGTTTGGTGATTAAGCTAAATGAACAAACAGAATGACATGGAAGATCTAGAAAACAATAGGATTTTTAACATAGTCTAGCTGTATGTATAATTCATAGCACCATTTACTTACACAAGTAGGTTTTTCTCAAGCAGTCCCAGAGGATAATTTGTATGAGCATGAATTGTTCATATAAATAAGGCTGATATGACTGAACAGATACTCAATGGCAATCATGCAAAAAGGTTTTAAATAATGTGCACAGAACTCATAAAATTACCTTTCACCTCTGGAGACCCTTTCTGAGAGCTGGATGGTATCACTATATTGGTAGTGTTGCATGCTGTTCAGATTTGCTTTATCTTACTGGTCATTTGTCCACATCTGAAAATCACCACATGGCATATAAATTGGCACAATTGTCTCTGTGCACACATGGGAGACCTTAATAACAGCTGGTGTTGCCTCGGCAAACTTGTGTGGAAAAGCTTCTGTGAGCACTAAAGTTCATTGAGTTTGAAAATGTGTATGTTTATATCCCCCAAATTGCCTTTTAAGGAAGACTATTCAGACAGTACAGTCAAAAGTGGACTCATATAACACAGGTAATGAAGTGTACCCTTCTCTCTTTCACTGACGTAAATTGGAAAAGGCTTGGTTTAATATAGCCTCTTTCTCTTATCCTGGAAATTTTATTCCAAAAAAAAAGCAATCTAGGTCAGCCTCCTACTGGTGCACCAATTAACAGGATATGTCCATTATATTTATTATCCCTCTGCAGGGTGTCAAGCTTCAACTTAAGAGCTAGCAAAAACAGTATGACCTCAATTTACAGAAAATTGTGGAGTGTGAATGTTCTTTATTTTTTTTCAAGTAACTTGCTCCTCACTTTGCTGTACATTGTATTTAAGTATTGTTGAATTTTAAATGTCCAGATTTTGCTAGTTTTGGTACATTTTGATGGCCCCATCTTGCATTTTCAGTGACTCCTGCAGTAGATTAATGTTCTAATAAGTACTGGGGGTTTTGTAGTTAGGAAGCTGCCATATTGAACACTCCAACAGAAATTTGTTTTGCCAATTTTTCTCTCTTTTTCTTTTCCCCAAACTGTAGATGATAAAAAAATCACAGTTCCTCTTTCTTACGTCTACTTTATAAAGAAATAGCACCTCCCTGATCACTGTTATACACAGAGTACAAAATGGAAATGCCTTCACAAACTACACTTCAAGGATATGGTTTGAAAGAAAAACGTGTCATCAATGATCTGGATGTTAACAGGGTAATGTGGATGTTCAGTTGAAAAATTAAATACAGAGAGATGAAAACATGGCAGAAGAGCTGAGAATGTCCATAGCACTCAGGTAGACTTAAGTGTCATTTAATCATAAAGCACTGTGAACAGAAAGGGGAGAAATTATAAGCATAAATGTTTTTTTTGAAAATATACCAGAGCCTATGAAATTTGGCATTATCCTGTCCCCTACACATAGATTTCTAGAATGCCTTAATAACATGCACGAAAGACAGACACAGAATAATCAATGCCCTGGACTAGGTCTTTAACCTCCATTTATTTATTTTATGAGCAGGATGACATACTATCTCATCTGAAAGGGCTGGTTGGATGATAAGTAAATCTCTGGGATTGTCTGTATTCAACAGTCATGGGTGATACATTAATGTTTTTTTATAAATATCGCAGAAAATAGTAGGCAGTAGGAAAAATTGTAAAAAATATCATTTCAAGACAATTCTAGAATTTGTGTTGAATAACTCAGTTTCATAATTGTGTTAGGAAAAAAAAAAACATATATAAAAACATATATATATAGTCATTCTAGTAAATACTTGATTGTTCTGGGAGGAATTAGAGCTTGTTGAACAAAGCAGAAGAATGGTTTGGTCACACACACAAATAAATAAATAAATAGATGATAAATAAATAAATCTGACACTTCCTTATCACAAATATAAAAGACCTATGCATAGGCACTGCCTTCTACTGAAACTTTTTATATTGCACAGATAAGTAGTTTCTCCATCCAAATGAGGTTTTTACATGCTGTTGATGTGCGGCTAGGTAATTATGTCCTTGTTTATACCATTCATTCTAATTCTGAAGATGAATAAATGAAATGTTACGAAAATACACTAATAATAAAATACCAAAATTAGTGGACAATCTACATTTGGATGCAACTTTCATAAAGCATAAATATAAAAGCAAAAAGCAGCACTATCATTTTGAACAACTCAGTACTGTTCAGCATTGCTGTAAGCACCACTAGAGTGTCAGCTAGCAGCACAATGCCAGGTCTTCTATTTCTTCATCCCTACTATCAGTGGGATCTCCCTTTATATATAAAAAATGAAGTTTACATACACGTTTAAGCACTTCCCATGGAAATACCAGTACACTCATGACCTGTGATAACAGCATACATTTGCTGCTTTGTCTCACTTGCCTTCATATCATTTCTAAGCTACATCACTTACATTGTTCTTAAGCAGAGTTAAGTCAGTAAGTACACACCAGGTGAATATTTAATTAGGTTTTATTGGTGACCTAGAAGAGCCTAGGAAGAACTGTGGGGGGCACAGGCTATATTTCTGCCAAGGTCCAAGAAAGTTGTGGCAGTTTCTACACTTTTCAAAGTTTCCCCTTCCCTTTTAGTAACAAAACAAAAATTTTAATTCCTTTCTTTTTGCTTTTCTAAGCCCTTTTCAGACAATTAAGAGCTATTTAAACAGGAGGTATGTCTTCTGGCAGTACCTATGCAGAAGTTTAAGTGCAAATGCTTTATGTGCAAACTCACAGTCTGGCTTCCTGGGCTTACTCTTTTCTATGGATAGGACCTAATTTCTAATTTGTCCCTGCTCTTCCCCAATCATCTGAGGAGTTTCACTACAGTTTGTTTGAAAAACACATTAATTGTAAAGGCTGTTTTCAGCAACACATGTCATTTAGAATTTCCCAGGCTGATGGGTCATCACAACAAGACGTCAAGCCTAGTTACTTCAGTCCGATACTGTTATGTGACATGGCTGATGATATGCCATCAGCCCAATGAAATTGAAAAACAAGTTGGTTACAGAGCACTGCAGTTAACTGTTTCAAACAAACAAATCTCTGCTCAACCTCTGTTTTTTCAGAGGAACCAAAACATCAGCGGGTGGGCAGGTTTTTAACTAGGAGCTGTAAGCAGTAGGAACTGTCATGTATTACAAGTTTACATTTATTATAGGTTGAAAAGCCCACTGTAGAAACTTTTTTTTTTTTTATGTTTTTGATGCATAGTAGTAATCTGTCACTTAGCAAGCTATAAAGTGTACAGCTACAGGTGTCTTATTAATATGGTTTTATTATTTTTGATTTATTAATGCATATTAGGCTAGCTGAAAATTATATGCTGAAACTACTTTTCCAATGAGTTTTGTTAAATTAAATTTACCTCTAAAATATCTACTTTCTTGAAGGGAGGGGGAAAGAAGGGGAGTGAGGGAGGGAGGGGGAGGAAGAGTCAATAAATCACTATAGTTTTAGTTTTCAGACAAAGAGTAAAAACATTTTGGACAAAATCTTCCCATAGTAGTTGAAATAGACTTTGATTGCAGGTCAACATTTTTCCAATAAGTTAGTGACTGTAGTTTTGGGGTTTGTTTCAATTTTATTGACACAGCCCCCACCATAAAATATTTTCCATGAGATGGGAAAACAATACCAAAATAATTTTTCAACACACACTCACTAGGTGTCACCATCTAGAGAACATAGCACAGAAATTAAGAGAAAATTTGGACCAAGTCATATCCCCCATTCTCAGACTAGGCAGCTGTGTGCACTGAGGTCTGTGAGAACTGGGAAACAGTTCTGTGAGTTCTGCAATCTAACTCCAAAATATGGAGCAGCTCTGTAATTACCTGTCCAGTCTGAAGGAGGACTTCCAAAACCAGGGTACACAGTTCCGACAGAATTATGATTCCTGTATGATTAAGGGAAAGTATGGTGTGTGATTAGGACAAAGGTATCCACTGAGGTTTCTAATGAACTATGGAAAAGTAAGATTTGCGATTTACTGGATTATGTATCAGGGATTAATTATCAGGAATTATGTATCATGATTTAATAGTGAATATTTTCAAATGACAGCATTATCCTTTTCATTTTAATTAAAGAGGATAGGGAACTGAATGACTAAATTCATTGACTGCTATATGAACTATGTAAGTGCCCCTAAAAATCTCACTCCTTTTCTTGTGGTATACTACTAATTAGTGATAAATATCAACAGACTACTTTTGGAGTGGTAACTGGTAGGTAAAATTAATTGACGTAGAATGGGAAGGTGAGATTGTATAGAAAATAAGTTTCACCAATAGACTATGAAATTCAAGAGTGATGAGACAGTTGAAACTGAAATATATCACTGTCAGTTGCTACTTAAATATAGCAGATACATATGAGTAACTAAAGAAGCAAAGGAACAAAACACCTTGGACAGAGAAAAATAGAATTAAAAAATCTTTGATATCTTCACAATTTAGAGTACTCATTTTTATGCCTTTCAGAATGACTAAGGTACCTTACGTAAAATGCATCATAATAAACTGAATACTGAACAGATAGCTGAAGGACACATGTACTAATTGAGTACAACCCAGACAAAGCCTTCAGGAAATGTTTTTTTCAACCAAGACAGGGTCTGAAAAGGGTAAAGCAGGGTAACTCTGAGATCCTTCTAAGGTCAGCAGGAAAAGCCAGAAAGATAAATACATGAACAGCACTCCTCTTGCAATAACAGCAAAGCTCAGTCTCCCCGAACCTGACACCTTTCAGCTTAAGAGAAAAATGAAAGATGCAGAGAACCAGATTCACAGTGAAATATGTAGCCCATTTGACACTTAATGCTTACAAAGCAGATGTATTGAAACTCTCTCACAGGCTTTTTTCTTTAACAGATCTATCTTTTGACTGGCAGTAAATTCACTCAATGCACATGAACTTTTGATTAGCATGAGTGCATCAGATACTTATTTTTTTCTTTCCATTCAATATAGCTGGAAAAATAAAAGAATATCTAGATTGTGTTCCTGAGCAAAACACCTTTTCTAGTATACAGAGGTTAATTGTAATTGAAATCCATGACTGATGTAGTGTAAATAATGTCTAATATAAGATGGGTATGCATTTACTCATGGTGCACAACACTGTGAAAGCTACTAAGAACCATTTTTTTTTTTATTTTTATTTTTTTAGCATCATTAATGTACACGAAATGTGTTCAGTCAAAGTTAAATATTGGCTCAAGGATGATTTTTGAATAGTGTTAATTGATTTTTTTTTAATGGAAAATCTGTTTTCTAGTGAAAAGGAAAAAAAAGAAAAAAGAAAAAAACCATACATCTGCAAGAGAGAAAGAGAAAGGGAGAGAAATGAAAGTGCATTCAGGGAAAAAAATAATAAATAATAATAAAAAAAAATAAAATAAAAAGCTGCTTCTGCTTCATTTAATTTAAAACAACTTCTAAAAACAAAATATTTAATCCAAAAATTCATCAGCACTATCTGGAGGGAAGCCTTAGATTCTTAGAGTCTGTGCCCTCCAGAGGAAGTGCCCCACTCAGCAGGCACTGCTGTCCCTGCAGTCCCTTGCAGCAGATCACCCAGCCTACCCGGACAACAGAGGCAAAGAAAATGAAAGAATCAGCCTACAGCTCTCACTGCAGTGCTACTGCTGCAATATTTCAGGTTTGGCCAGACATGTTTTATGTTCTCCTGAAATATTTCACCCTTAAATTTTTGCTCATCTTATTGTTGTCTTTCTGTCCTCATTAAACCAATGAGGAAGCTTCATTTATCAAAGGATTTGTAACCATCTTTGGTACCATAGCATTCCCTGTAGCCTTGCATCTCAGAGATTTTTGATGGCAAGAAGACTTTTCAAAGAGAAAAATGAAAGATGCAGAGAACCAGATTTATTTTATTTTAAATGGAAAACTGACTAGCAAAGACAAAGAACCTAGGTCATACAAAACTAAAGTGAATCTAATTTGACCTAGTAAATAATCTCCACGGCAGGTATTCTAGTCTTGGCTCTGCCTCTGGCCTGCTGAGGGACCTTCTGTGTCTCTCAGTATATCCAGCTGCCAAATGGAGTAATGATGCCCAACTCTTTGTAAAAGATGTGAGTTATTATTGTTATTACCTGGATATGTACCTTTAATTTCCTATTCCTTGTATCCATACTATTCTAACTCCAGAACAAATACTACATTTTTGTGTATGAAAGCCCTGTTACACTCGTATCTATTCTGAAGGTACTCTGATACTTCTTCACCGGCACACTTTCTTCTTTTGTTTTAAGCAAGAAATCAGGGTTAACCTCATGGCATAAAATATATCAGGAAAGAGTTTTCATTGATGTTGTCTTATCTAACAGACCCTCACAAGAAAAAATAAGTTACGTGAAACTACAGCAAGTCATTACACAGCATATATTTAAGCAGCACTATTATCATAAATAAATAAATAGAGGGAAATCATAGAACTAGAACTGAGGGTGCAATTCCCTTCTCCCTTCTATTTGTTCAGCAATAATGAAGAGAATATAATGCTTCCTCAAATGTTTCTACTAACCATCTACTCCAGCTCTCAAGAGGAAGGAGAAAATCTGGGCAGTTTACTCATAGTTAAATCAGTTACCTGAGAAGTTTCATTTGATCTTTTGTTTCATTCTTCACAACTCTTACTTGTCTAAGTAGATGCAGAGGGATGCGTATTTGTGTTTATGGCTGGAGATAATACATAATTCAAAGTGATAATGTAACTTCCCTTTCTTGTTATATTCTGCAATTTCATTGCATCAAAAGTTAGATAGTAAAATCTTTCATACTTTTATGTCTACAAAATATTTACCGTATACTGTTTATCAGATACTGTTTAAGTAAAATAACAACAAAAGCCCAAACTGAAATTCCCTAGTGACTTTTTCATAGATATTCCATCAGAGAAAAGTTCACAGCAATCCCATTCAGAACCACTTTTGGAAAAAGGATTCAACTCAAAGACAGTATGAAGAATGAATATCAGGTAGTACTGTCATTGCTGTGACTTCTTGTTAGAATAAAACATAAGAACCTCAATAGTACAGTTCATATCAAGATGAATTGGTTAAGCAATTTGCTTGGAGACAGAGGTCGGGATTTCCACTACTTTAAACAAAGCAACTGAAACTGCTCTGTGCTCTATATGCTGGAATTTGTCACTCACATTAAATACATAAGTTGAAGGCAAAATAATTGTGTCCTGTTCAACCTTTATGTTTAAATAACTGTAAAAAAAATCATAATGGTATATAAAGCAAATGCAAGGTGTTGCCTCTGAGATTACTTGTCTAATCAGGTTATTTTTTTAATTTTGTTTTTCTTGCTCATCTGTACCACTATCTGACATGTCTTAGTTTTATTAATTATGATCTACTAAGGCATAGTTTATTTTAAGATGAGCTATCAGTTCACGCTGTGTTACCTCAGCTATATTTTTTTTTACATGAATTTAATAATTTGCGACAATCTGTGGGACCATAAGTGCCACGTCACTCTGACAGGTCATTTCAGTTGGAATGTTTTAGACTTATGCAGTTCAGATAGGGGTATGGCACATCTCATTTTGTTGACAGTTAAAGAGGAACTGGGGCCACAACAATGCTGCTTGTGTCTACAAATCCAACATTCCAAAATTTTCTAATGATCCAGTTTAAAGTCCCTATATAAATTAATATGAACTCTTACATAACTCAGTTTACTACAGAGATTATTGCTGGCTTACAAGTCTGCATACAGAATCAAAAATAAATACATAATAATAACATATATATATATATATATATATTTAAAAATCATAATCTAGGCCAGCCAATATCAAAGTTCAGTTGGATCCAGGAGTTAGTCCTCTCTGTTTCATGTAAATACAATAACAAAAGTCCTTATTGGTGATCTGTTCAGTCATCACAGAGATAGTGTTTGAGTTTCAATTCCATTTGCTCATGCTACAAGTCTATGGAAAAAAATGCTGTGGGAGCAGAGTATCAATTAATCCTTGTATGTTGCTGATTTTACATATTTATTAATCCCATTTCCTGCCTAGTTGAATTCCAGTTCCTGTCTAGCAACAACAAATTAACACTTGAGCTCAACACATTGTTAACTACAATATATTATTGAAACAATGAAGTCTTCTTGGTTTTGTTTTTTGTCTTTTTTTTTTTTTTTTTTTTTTTTTTTTTCCCCTTTGTAGTGGTTTAACCCAGCCGGCAGCTAAGCACCACACAGACATTACTCACCCTCCTCCCTCCCTTTATGGGATAGGGGAGAGAATTGGAAAAACAAATGAAAACTTATGGCTTGAGATAAAGACAGTTTATGAGGACAGAAAAGAAAGGAAAATAATAATAAAAATGATAGAATAGAATAGAATGATTATAGTACTACTATTAATAATGTGTACAGAACAAGTGATGCACAATGCAATTGCTGAACAACCTGATGAACAATGCCCAGCCTATCCTTATCCCCAACTCCGGCCAACCACCCCATATTAATTGCTCAGCAGGACACCACATGGCATGGGACATCCCTTTGGCTAGTTTGGATCAGCTGTCCTGGTTCTGTCTCCTCCCAGCTCCTGCTGCACCCACAGCCTGCCCACTGGCAGGGCAGTGTGAGAAGCTGAAAAGTCCTTGGCTTAGTGTAAGCATTGCTCTGCAATACGAGAAACTAAGTTGTGTTTTTGCAGTAGAGAACTAATTTTCTGTATTCAAAGGTAACTGTGTAGTCCTAACAAGGAGAAATGCTAAGTAGGTAAGTGGACAGTAGAAGGTCACGCTGTTCCAAAGTAAGGTAGAAGCTTGAGAAAAATACAATGAGCAGTGTGAGAACAGTAAAACAAGGATCACAAGTTCTTATAAGAAAGCAGAAAGAACAGGGGAAAAAGAGAAATTAAAGGGTTGGAAAAAAAAAAAAAAAAAAGTACATATATTGTATAGAGGAGCATTGAGTAGCTTGTGAACCTCAGTACTCAGCCAATGAGGAAACAGGGGAGGTGATCAGGTGTCAGGTAATACGGAATAAAAGGTTAGGATATGTTTACTGAAAGGCACTCCTAATTGGCAGGACACCCGCCATTGCAATCATGAATAAAATAGCTACACAGAAGAAGCTGTCTGAAGAAAATTATTGAGATTTTTCTCACAGCAACAATTAAACTATCAATGTGTTAGAACATTAATCTCATCCTATATCCAAAACACAGAAACCTACCAGCTACAAGGAGGAAAATTAACTCTATCCTAGCTGAAACCAGGACAGGAGGGAGAAAGAGTGGGAGGTGTCAGGGCAGACCAGTAGTAGCCCTTCAACACCAAGGGGTGCCAGAATCAGGCGAGACCAAAACCATCAATGCCATTACTTCAGTTGGTGATATCTCAACCAGGTCAAGTACCTCATCCTCTGCTTCTGACAGATCTGCTGAGAGGGTTTCCTGCATAGGCTTGGACTCCTCTGTGTCTATGTCGAGAAGTCCAGGCACCCCAGACATGCAGAGCATGTACACCAACAGGGCCCAACACAGAAAGACGCCCTGAGCAACAGTGTCAGGACACAGCTGGAGATATACTCTGTGACCTGTGACAATCTCCATGTCATTGCTACCCTACCGCAACCAGGACAGCTGATACACTCTCACACCACCTAGCATGCCTCCTGGGGCACCCACAGTGCACCAGTGGTGCACCCACAATATCCTGCAGAAACACCAGAGCAGCCAAGTGCCCGTGGCCTGTACTGGCCATCACCCGAAAAGCACAGCCACAAATCCAACAAAAGGTGTTTATTGCCTACTCCGTGGAGGCTACGTGTTGCCAGCGCCACCAGCCATGGGGGCAAGTCCAGGGACTCAGCAACACTTCAAGAACGCCCTGATTCAGTGTCCCCCATACCAGCCAACCCTTTAATTCTCACCCACAAACTCTCCACTTGTCCTTCACTTTCCCCCAGGTGGAGCTGGGTACACTCTAATTGCTCCCTCACAGAAAGGGAAACCCCACCCTCTCGCTTCCCCAGCCTGTCTTTCCTAAGAAGGACATAGCCCTCCATGACAGCATTCCAGTCACGCGAACTGTCCCACCACATCTCTGTGATCGCAACGAGATCATGGCCCTGCGACCGAACACAGATCTCGAGCTCATGAGTTTATTTCTCATGCTCCACGCATTGGTATACAGGTACTTTAGGGAAGCAGCAGGCGCAGTTACCCCTGGAGGGATGCAGGAAGAAGATTCCGGAATTGGGATTGTTACCTTCTCTGAGGAGCCCTCGGACAATCCTATGGGACAACTCAGAGGTTCTTCCCTACTATCTTCAACAGTGACAGCAGTGACAACTTCTCCCAGCCCTTCTCTGTCACTTATAGCTCCCCTCCCTTCCCCCGCCAAACCTAGTTTAAAGCCCTAGTAATCAGCCCAGAGAGCTTGCCTCCCAGCAGACTTGTGCCCCACTTGATGAGTTGGAGTTGGTCAGCAGCCCACCTACCTGGCTTCTGAAAGGACTGCCCAAGATCAAAATACCTAGATCCTTGGTCCAGACACCACACCGTCAGCCAGACATTCACCTGTCCTGTTCTCCTCCTTATTTCTGGGTCCCGGTCACCCAAAGAGAACGCTACCTGCACCCCCAATCCCTTCAACAACCTTCCCAGGGATGCAAAGTCCTTTTTAATATTCCTCATTTTTCTAGTTGCAGCTTCCTGGGCTCCAACCTGACTGACAACAAGAGGATAGTAGTCCTCCAGTTTAACGAGCTGTGGCAGAGCCTTTCTAATGTCTCTGACACGTGCCCCAGGAAGACAGCACACCTCTCTGGGTAGGTTATCTAGGTGACACATGGGAGCCTCAGCGCCCCTCAGCAAGGAGTCTCCGATCAGTAAGACTCTCCGCTTTTTTTTTTTTTTTTTTTTGTGGCACTGGTTTTTATGTAGTGCCCTGTCTCGCCCTGATCCCTATGCTCAGTACTTCCCCCAATCTTGACACACTTTTCAGGGTTGCTTCCCAGGTTCTGACTACTGTCTAGACCCTCAATGTCCTCCTTATCCTCCCTGAGAGCCTCAAATCTATTACCCAGGGACACCGTAGGGGTTGGTGGCACTGTGGGTGTCAGGGGCAGACATCTCTTTCTGCTTCAAGCTGAGACGAGGGTCCAGCCCCTTTTCTCTTGTGGGCAGTCAAGCCTTCTGTCCTGCATGTGATCAGGCAGGTCAGCTACTACCACTTGCAGGGACTTAGGAGGGGGCAGGTTGACACCTCCTATCTGTCACCCTCAGAGACTCCCAGGATCCCCTCAGGCTGCCGATTTCTCACTGCAGCCCAGCCACCTGCTTGAGTAGTTCCTTAAGCAGGGAACACCTGCACCCATGACAGCCCTCTCTTCCCTCAGGACCCAGGTGGGTCTCCAGATTCCGGAGCTCCTTGCAGTCACCTGTCTGGACTGCCACTTCCCCCTCAGGGGAGCCACCTGAGTGCCTGCGTGAGCCCAGAGAGGCAGCATCTCCTCCATTTGGGTTGCCACTTCGGACCAACCACTATGACGGGTGCCCACCATGGTAAGTTCTAGGTGCAACAAGGCAGAGCTCCCCGAGGAGAGGAAGAGAAAGGGAGGTGGAAAAAGGAGGAGAGGATCCTCCTCGCATTCCTCCCTGCCCCCTCTTAAACGTCCCGCACTTCCCGCCGCGCCGGTCCGGCTCCTGGCCCGCGGCACTGCTTTTATAGCCCCAGGGGTGGGTGGGCTGCTGTCACGCCTGGCTCCGCCCTCAGTACGTCAGCGCCCGGAGCGCCGCAAGCACAACTCCTGCCTGGTCGGGGGGAGGGGGCCGGGGCTGCGGCTCTGACCAAGGGGCTGTGTGCCGCGTTGTTCGGGCGTTTAGGGGCGTTCTGTTTGTCTCCCTGGCAGGAGCCCTCACTGCAGCCGATCCGCGTGAGGTCCTCGTTAAAATGGCTACACTCTCACACCACCTAGCCTGCTTACTGTGGCACCCACAGTGCACCAGTGGTGCACCCACAATATCCTGCAGAAACACCTGAGCAGCCAAGTGCCCGTGGCCTGTATTGGCCATTACCCAAAAAGCACAGCCACAAATCCAACAAAAGGTGTTTATTGTCTACTCTGTGGAGGCTACGTGTTGCCAGCGCCACCAGCCACAGGGGCAAGTCCAGGGGCCCAGCAATGCTTCAAGAACACCCTGATTCTTCCAGGGCATCTGTGGCCTGTGGAGAGGGGGAGCACATGTAAGGGGGGTACAGTCTGCCTCCTGCGCACAAAGTCTG
>NC_048926.1:57615762-57722607 GCF_011077185.1 Oxyura jamaicensis | reverse complement strand
GTATGCGCCCTGTGTGAGGCCTCACCTCTGGGGTGCTGGAAGCTTTCGAGGCCTCATTGGTACATTCCTTTCCATCATGCGTAGGTCATGTGACTCCCTATAGGTTCGTCCCAGCCTAGAAACGTCTTACTTTAGCCTATTTGTTACCCTACGCCCTTCTTCTGAACCCTTCCTACCTCACTGTATCAATCAATTCTAGTTTGGCATGACACAGGTCACCCATACTGCACCATCAGCTGTATGCACCGAAGCGGCAGCAGCCTGAGACTTCTTCTGAGACAAAAGCCCCACTCTCAGAGACCAGGCAATTTAGACAACTGTTTAATGTCCACTGTCTCTAAGTGAACTATCTGATAGTCCACCGGTATCATTTGGGGTCCTTCAAATACCCTTTCCTGAGATATGCCAAGGATGTCTATGCCATGTCTATTCCATGTCAGTGCCAAGGATGCATGGAGATTCCGGGCCAGTCACGTTATGGTGTTTTTGCCACTCGTTCCCAGTTAGACTGACTTTAACCTCCATATAGTTAAGTGCTCGGATCCCCGTCACCCGATAAATACAGATGCATTCTGGCCCTTTAAAGATTGATGGCGGTACAGTACACTGTGTGGGAGGAAAAGTGGGAGGGACAGCAGGTGGAGCCAGTGGTCAGAAGTATCCGGGGTGGTTGCGTGTACGGGTATAAGAGGCTATGTTACGCAACAATAAATTGGCACTTGAGCTAGGCATGTAGTGTCCGTCTCTGGTGTCCCTGCTCGGGGAGCAGACATCTAGGGAGCCAATAGATGTTGTCTCTTGGGCTGGGGTAGCGCAGAGAGAGGCAACACACTGGGCACCAGTGTCTATTAAAGCCTTCAACATCTGTGCGTCTGACGTGCCAGGCCATTGAATCCATGCAGTCCAATAAACCTGGTTGTCCCTTTCCTCCCCCTGGCTGGAGGCAGGGCCCCTTTAATCCTGGTCAGAATCTTCATTTCTGTGTCTGGAGGACTGCCCTCTGGAAGTTGGAACAGCAAGTTTCTTAGAGAACTCCCCCCCCCCTTTTTTTTTTTATTTTCTGATTGTTTTTCCTTGCAACTCACGTACCCATGCCTCTAGGGTCGAGGCAGATTTTCCATCCCATTTTCTCATGTCCTCTCCATGGCCATGTAGGTAAAACCACAGGGTGGCACAGGATGTGTACCCACTATATCTTCTGCCATGAATGGAAGGATGCTTACTCCTGATAGCTGAGACACTGGCTTGTACAGGTGGGGAGGAAGATAAAATTCTAAGTTGGTGCACCTCTTCAGAAAGTTTTTCCACAGCCGAGACACAGGGTTGTAGGGAAGAGGAGAGACTTTCTTCGTAATGCCGGAGTTGTTTAGCCAATTCATCCACTGTGGGTTGCTCATATTCTTTCCAGGTCATTACTGCCAATGAGATGGCATATGATGATGGTGCACTGTGCACAAACTTCCGCCACATGGGTTGTGTACACTTGACTTCATCTGGATCTTTGGATACCTCTTTGTTGTCTAGGTCCCTATAAATCACCTCCCATATGGCTAATTCTCTCAGGTAGTGGATTTTCCCTCTCCATAGTGGGCCACTTGCCTGGTAGACATACAAGTTCTTTCTTGAAGGGTTACCTTTCCTTCACACCAAATAGGAGATTCCTCCAGAGGCTGAAGCTTTGTGCTCCGTTTCCAATTGCTTTATCAATGCCTGCATCCCTATCAAGGGATCCCAGCCTCCTGGCTTCCCTGCACTCTAATTCCAGACTATTGGCTCCACTGTCCCAGCACTGGAGCAGCCAGTGCTGACAAGGTGCTCACCTGGACAATGACCAAAATCTTTTCAGATATCTCATAGGTCACGCTGGTATAGGTTTCATGTAGTTATTGATGTTTTTTCAACATCATCATCTTGGTCTTCCTGTCCCGCTGATGGCCCAGCCTCATCTTCTCCATACCTAGTCTTAGTAGGAGTTGCTCCTCTTCTAAACAACCTGACCCTCCAAACCATTTTTTCATCTCGGTTACGGGTGCAACTGACACTGGTGCAGTTTGTGTCCCTGGCTCAGCGCTGGGACCTGTTGTAGGGCTTGGAGTGGCCACTGGTCCTGCCTCAGGGGCTGAAGTGGCCGCAGGGCTTGACACTGGGGTTACAGTGGCATCCAATGCAGTTCGGTAAGCATAGGCCAAACACCAGCACGTTGCAGTGATTTCTGTATCTCTGGTATTGCCAGGGTGATGACACACCTTCTTAAAGCCCTGTACCAGTT
Organism: Oxyura jamaicensis; assembly: GCF_011077185.1. Taxonomy (NCBI): domain Eukaryota; kingdom Metazoa; phylum Chordata; class Aves; order Anseriformes; family Anatidae; genus Oxyura; species Oxyura jamaicensis. The sequence goes on along the minus strand of NC_048926.1, from coordinate 57,720,338 downwards.
TTTTAGGATTCTGCAGTTGTTCAGGGGTGAATTTCCAAAGCACTGGAGGTGCCCACTGTTATAGATGCCTGCCCATATCCTCCCACTCTCCCTGCCACTCTTCTATCCTGCATCAGGACAGATCTTCTGGATGACATTCTTAAGTATTTGTTCAACCTTAGACAAAACCTGAAGTGCATTCAGGAGACATAACAACAAGAACGTACTGGTCTGAACATCCGAAGGATATTCAGTTTTGGAAAGCTATCATAACTCTCCTGGAAGAGAAGAAGAAGGAGAAAGGGAGAGTGAACAAGTGAGAAAAAAACATCTCCCCCTGTCCCCTGCATAGATTGGCTCCCTGAAAAAAAGCATGAAAGGTGTAATTTATTAATGCTTTCTGAGGTAGGGTTCCCAAAGTATGGAGTTGACAGCAATGCTGAGTACAAATACCAGATTAGTCTCATGGCCAGTAATCTTATCATATCATAAGCCAATGTTACACAGTATAGCAAAATAATAACCCTATACCTGTCCCCAGGAATGATAAGCAGCACGACGGAACACATCCACTAAGTAATGTGCTATATAAGTCAGTTTGGAAAACAGGCGCAGAAGGCTTGAGATCACAACAATCGGCATTGTGATTAGCAACTATTAAACAGATGTAATGCTTATAAGAATTTTGTTTTAACATGCTCTGGTCAGATCTGTCATTATTTCAACCCTTCGTGGCCCCACGCTGGGTGCCAAAAGGACTGTTGTGGTTTAGCCGGGTTGGCAGCCAAGCACCACAAAGCCATTTGCTCACCCTCCCTCCTCCCTTCCTGGGGTGGAGGAGAGAATCAGATAAATGAAGCCTCTGTGTTGAGACAGAGACAGTTTATTAGGACAGAAAAGGAAGGAAACTAATAATACTAGTGATGATAGTACTACTAGTCATAATGTGTACAAAACATGTGATGCACAATGCAATTGCTCACAACCACTTACCGATGCCCAGCCTATCCCCCAGCAGCCAGTCCCCCCAACCCTGGCCAGTCCCCCCATATTAATTGTTCAGCATGACGTCAGGTGGTACGGAATATCCCTTTGGCCAGTTTGGGTCATTTGGGTTAGCTGTCCTGGTCTGTCCCCTTCCAGTTCCTGCTGAACCCCCAGCCTGCCCACTGGTAGGACAATGTGAGAAGATGAAAAGTCCTTGGCTTAGTGTAAGCACTGCTCTGTAACAATTAAAACATCAGTGTGTTATCAACACTAATCACATCCTAAAACACAACACCATACTAGTTAGTAGGAGAAAAAAAGTAACTTTATCCTAGCCAAAACCAGGACAATATCCACCCCCTATTCCATGCCATTTATGTCATGCTCAGGTCCCACATTTTCCAAGATATTTCAATTAATCACCACCTTTCATATATGTATATAAAACGTCCACCGAGTTTGTTTAGTCTGTGACTAACTTTGGGCTCTATCTGTCACAACAATCTTTTAGGGCAGAAGGGAAGGTGTGTAATGTTGGATCGTCACACATTGAAGCCTGTTCTGTTTCAATCACACTGCTGTGCTTACCCAATTCTATCAAAGTCCATTCATCATTATCTGCGTGGCTGTTACTGTCATACCATTAATAAGACATGTAGCAATCATAGTAGTGATGACATACAGTATTACATAGTAATTAACATAATACAATTCAACTCATGGACTATTCTTAACCAACATTAAATCCTCTTGAGGTACACATTGGACGTTCCCATTCTTTTGCATTACCCACCAAGTTCATCCAGGTCCCTGAGCAAAAGCAATCCCATGGATGGTTCTGCCTTTGCCTGACGCAGGAATAGCCCAGACTGTCTTCTCCAGCATGCTTTTATGTGCACTACAGGGACTTTATCCCCTTCTAGAGTTTGTACCAGGTTTGATTGGCAACACTAAGGGATTGGCAGATCCCCATGGTATGGACCAATATTTGGAGCAGTTCTTGAAGAGCTGCTGCCTGTGGGAAGCCCACGCAGGATCAGTTTGGGAAGGCTGGCATCCCGTGGGAAGGACCCCATGTGGAGCAGCGGAAGAGAGTGACCAAGAAGGAGCGGCAGAGATGAAGTGCTATATAGACTGACCACAACCCCCATTCCCCCGTTCCACTGCACTGCTCAGGGGGAGGAGGTGGAAGAGGGTGGATGGGAGGAAGGCATTTTTGGTTTATTTCCTTTGTTTCTCACTTCTCTAGCTTGTTAGTAATAGGCAATAAATCTTACTATCTCCCTACTTGGAGTCTGTTTTGCCCATCACAATAATTGTTGAGTGATCTTCCTGCCCTTATCTAAACCCTTGAGACCTTTGTATATTTTATCCCCCTTTCCCTTTGAGGAGGGGGATTGAGAGAGTGGCCATGGTGGAACTGAGCTGCCCACCTGAGTAAAACCACCACAAGCACACATTTCACAATCATGAATAACCTGTGCCCTAGTGTCCATGGTCAGGTCCACTCCTCGCCCATGATCCCATCTATATGTTGCATCTCTGCCTTGATGGCCTGAGGTGTCACGGGCCCGCTGAGCTATAAATACTTCACCATTATGTTGCCAGTCCAGGTCCATCTAAGCCACTCCAGTTTTAGCAGCCTAATGCCTCTGCTGGTTGTTCTGATGTTCTTCAGTGGCCCAATTCTTGGGCATATAAGCATCTGTATGGTGTACTTTTACAACCAAGTTCTCTACCTGGGTGGCAATATCTTGCCACAATGCAACAGCTCAGATGGGTTTGCCTCTGTGCTGCCAGCTGTTCTGCTTCCATTGCTGTAACCACCCCCACAGGGCATTTGCTACCATCTGTGAATCAGTATAGAGATAGAGAACTGGCCACTTCTCTTGTTCAGTAATATCCAAAGCCAGCTGGATGGCCTTCACTTCTGCAAACTGGCTCGATTCACCTTCTCCTTCAGCAGTTTCTGCAACTTGTCATATAGGACTCCATACAGCAGCTTTCCACCTCTGATGTTTTCCCACTATACGACAGGACTAATCAGTGAACAGGGCGTATTGTTTCTTGTTTTCTGGTAGCTTGTTGTACCCTGGGGATTCTTCAGCACAGGCCACCTCCTCCTCCAGTGATATTCCAAAATATTTGCCTTCTGGCCAGTCCACAATCAATTCCAAGATTCTTGGGTGATTGGAGTTTCCTACTCAAGCCTGCTGAATAATCAGTGCACCCCACTTACTCCATGTAGCATCAGTCGCATGATGTGTAAAGGGGGTCCTTCTTTTGAACATCCAGCCCAGTACCAGCAGTTGGGATGCCAGGAGGAGCTGTGCCAACCACTTCTGAAGCTGATCAAACTCCTTCATATGCTGCCAATATCTCCTTTTGGGTTGGAGTGTAGTGGGCCTCAGATCCTCTGTATCTCTGACTCCAGAACCCTAGGGGTCAACCTTAAATTTCCCCAGGCTCTTTCTGCCAGAGGCTCCAGGTGGGGCCATTCTCCCCGGCTGCAGTGTAGAGAACATTCTTTCCATCTTGTCCTGCTCTGAGTGGCCCAAGGGCTACTGCATGAACTATCTCCCACTTAATTTTTTCAAAAGTCTGTCACTGCCTGGGGCACCACTTGAAATTGTTCTTCTTACAGGTTACTTGATAGAGCAGGTTTACAATCAGCCTGCAATTTGGAATGTGCATTCTCCAGAAAAAAAAAAAAAAAACGTGCATTTCTCCCTCCTAGGAACATTTGTGTTTCTTTTTTGCTAGTTGGTGGAGACATAGCTGTTTTTTTATTGATCACATAAGGATGTCATGTGGGACCTTGTCAAATTCCTTACAGAAATCTAGGTAGATGATGTTAGTTGGTCTTCCCTTGTTAACTGATGCAGTCACTCCATCATAGAAGACACCAGATTGGTCAGGAATTATTTGCACTTGGTGAAGAAGCTGTGCAGGCTGTCTCAGATCACCTCCTTGTCCTGCATGTGCCTTGCCATGGCTTCCAGGACAATCTTTTCCATGATTCCAGGACAACCTTTTCTCAGGCACAGAGGTGAGGCTCACCAGGACCTCCTTTCTACCAGTTTTAAAAATGGGAGTAATGGGGGATAGCCACGGAGTTAGAAAAAACAAAAACAAAAACAAAAACAAAACAAAACACCAACTAAGTATAGTTCAGAATACCTATCGTGTAATTTATAATCATTTACACACTCCAGCAGAATATATTTATTGAAATTTAGTCTTTTTACTATCAACCAGCAATAGTCTGAGCATAGTTCAGAGACCTTTCTGTAGCCATCAAATAATCAAATCAAGAATTTACAATTTTGAGAAAAGTGTCTGAAAGTCTGAGCAGTAAAATGACTTTTCTTTGTTGTTGTTGTTTCTCATTGTCTCAGGCTGAGGAGTAGCAACAGTTTTTGACATTAGTTTTTTGTGTGTGTTCACTAAAATGATGAAAACTAAAGACATCAAAGAATCACAGAGTCATAGACTGGTTTGGATTGGAAGGGACCTTAAGGATCATCTAATTCCAAGCCCCCTGCCATGGGCAGGGTCATCTTTTACTAGACCAGGTTGCTCAAATATAATTTCAAATTATTAGAGCTAATCTTTGTACAGTGAACTGCGTTTCTTTACAGCCTGGTCCACTCCTACGATAAAAATACATAAATGCAGATAATCATCAGAAGCGATTTGTACATATGAGAATACAAACAATCATCCAAAATACTACAGGAAAAGAACTCGAGACATCAGAAATTGGCCTCTTAATCAGGGCAAACAGTACTCCATCCCAGAGAAAATAAATAAATAAATAAATAAATATTAAACATGCACGGATTTGTTTAGTCCAGTATCCTGGTTTCAGTTAGGACAGAGTTAATTTTCCTCCTAGTAGCTGGTAGGGTGCTGTGTTTTGGATTAGGATGAGAAGAGTGCTGATAACATGCTGATGTTTTAATTGCTGCAGAGCAATGCTTACACCAAGCCAAGGACTTTTGAGCTCCTTGCTCTGTCCTGCCAGCGGGCAGGCTGGGGGTGCAGCAAGAGCTGGGAGGGGACAGACCCAGGACAGCTGACCCAAACTGGCCAAAGGGGTATTCCATACCATCTGACGGCATGCTGAACAGTATATACAGGGGTGGCTGGCCAGGGTGGGGGGGCTGGCTGCGCGGGGATAGGCTGGGCATCGGTCAGCGGGTGGTGAGCAATTGCATTGTGCATCACTTGTTTTGTACACATTATTATTAGTAGTACTATTATTATTATTATTATTTTCCTGTCTTAATAAACTGTCTTTATCTCAACTCACAGGCTTCACTTTCCCGTTTCTCTCCCCCATCCCAGAGAGGGGAGGGTTAGCAAACAGCTGTGTGGTGTTTAGCTGCCAGCGGAGTTAAACCACAACATCCAGTGACTTTGCTTGCCTTAAATTGTCATGAAACAACATTACAAGCCTTGGTCTACCAAAATTATTTATGTATGTCTGTAAGCTAATGGCAATGTTTTATTTAGAATTTCAAAAAATCATTTGACAAATAAATGTAAGGCGAAGCTATAATAAAGAGCTATTATAGACATGAAGTTAGATGCAAACACTGCTGTGGATCACTAAATTGCTAGCAACTCACAAAATGGCAGAAACAGTAAGTAAGCATTTTTCAACTCCAGAAAAAGTTAACAGGAGTGTGATCCAGGGTACCCGGTCACGTTTATATGGTTTGGTAATATTAAACTAGTTTCCTAAAATGATACATTAGCTGAAACTCTGCAAAATTTGCAGAGGACTATAGATTGCGATTTTAAATAGGACCCTTTCTCAGATGAAAGAGACCTGGATCTCTTATTTCTTCTGCTTCATTATGGTTGTTTTAAAAATAAGGTAAAGTGATCAGTGTTGAAAATAAAAATTGCTTGAACTTTTAGTTTAGAATAGACTACAGCGGCCTTACTGATTGTTACTACTATTACTACTACTACTGCTGCTACTACTACTTCTTTTGTCTGAAGGCTGGTCATACTGGCAGTACTTTATGTTTTTTGCTGAAACAGTTCATTATTATTATTATTATTATTTTGATTTGGAATTTGAGATGAACAAGCATAAGCATAGAAAATATTTAATTTAATTAATAAGGTTGTATTTATCATCAAAAAGTTGTCTTCATTACTTATTACTTTACTTTGTATGTTTATGAGATAGATTTCTATTCTGCTATGAAAGCTGACTTTAGTTAATCACAGTAAGACTGTCTACTACAGGAAAATAATAGATCAAACACTAATAAACTACTGTTTTTTAATTTTAATTTTTATTTTTTTGATGCTTATATCTCCGCAGTCAAATGAGGTATGTAGAGGGAAATCAGCATGCCAGTCTATCTCTACAAAATTGTGAAATATGTCTCATCCTTTCTTCACTTCACCATGCCTACATTAAAAAAGAACCAATATCTGTTGCAGCATAACATGCTGGAATGGTGAAGAATTATTTATCATGAAAATAAAATCTTAAAAAAAATAGATTTGAAGTTCTAAATACACAGGCTGTATATTTGCTGTATATTTAGACTGTATACAGTAGCATAGTCATTTTGTTCTGGGATCTTGTTCTAGAGGAGAAAGGAACTAAAAATGCAAATTTATTTTCGTGATACATGGCCCTGAGTGCATTAACATATACCCTACCTATGGATGAAGAAAATTCCTAAAGTCTAAATATTCTTTAAAGTACCTTCAGTGTATAACATGAGTTTATACCTGGCTTGAGGATTCTTGAAAAATGAGTGGCAACTTGATACTCATTGTCCAGCAGAAAGTAAACCAGTAAGAATGCCTCTGTTTTCTTCATGGAAAACAACAGTTCAGTAGTTGGGATGACAGACAGGTAGGCCATATCACAAAATTAATTCCCAAGGCATTATGTTTACATTAGGAAGCTGTATTGTAATGTAACACAAAGAAAAGGGTTTTGTGGGAACATGCAAAGGCTTCATTGGATATGAACAGTCTATGAACTATAAAGATTTAAGATCCTCAAAATTTAGACTAATCCAGCCCTTAATTAACCCTAACCATAACCCTAACCCTAACCCCTTGCCATCTTTAGCCAAATGGTTAACAGCTCTACTGCTCTATTCCTAGATTTCCCACATGTGAAAATATATTTCTCTGTACACCTTAATTAGACATGAGATTAGAAATATATGTAGTAAATGTAGCCCTTAATTTTTGCCCACAATCCCATTTCAGTTACTGCAACACTACTACCTTTGACTGTCATCATTATCTTGAAATTGAGGACAATCTGCATTGTAGGTTTCCTCTGGTTCAGATTTAGGGCTTCATACATGACTGTACCTGCTACACTTTCATGAATAGACATTTATCACCTGGGGCACATGTGTCATGCATTTTCAAGAATGGGAGAAAAAGAATGGGAGAATAAGTTACAATACCTTAACACTTTACTGAAGGCTTTAAAGCTAATGTCTTTAATCTCTTACCTGCTGTGGGTAGAAAGTAGAGACTGACTATACATACAGCCAAATGAGGAAAAAAATACAAAAAATACAGAGCAATGCAATATTAGAGGAAAAAAAAAAAAAGTGTGCTTACTTTATGTTTCTAAGACCCTTGTAAAATCAGGACTGTTGCTGCTGTTCCTGCCAATGTGTAGAAGCAACTGCTGAGAGACGAAGTGAACCTTTCCCAAAGCACATGTTCTCATGTACACCTCATATGCTCCTGTCAACACCAGGAGGTGAGACCACACCTCTCCCTCAGTCTTTCAGTTTTTTCCATACAGAAGTGAAGCCAAGTACTATCTCTGATGGACTACATTGCTATTGATAGATGTGGCTGGGTTAAGCCACTATTGTTCAAATATGCTCTGAATTTATGTGTGCTTTTGGAATAATACTTTTAAAATAAAACCTTATTAATTAATCTAGAGAGCTGATGATCTTGGTCTAATTATTGTCAACTATTATTTGAACTACCTGAAACTTCTTATTCGCTGGCCTTGACAAACACATTCTTTCCTTGATTATATCTATACAAAATGTTTCTGCAAAAATGATACTGCAGTCCCTCAACTCCGATAATGACATGTTTCTATTTGAATATTCCACTCTTCCCTTTTTATTATTACATCAAGCTTGTGATTATTTCTTTTAATCTCCACGACCTTCCTCTATAATTGAGTAATAACCAGTAATATGGTTTCTGGTCCTTACTACATGTAACATGGTGCAAATAATTCCAAATACAGCAGCATTACAGGCATTAATGTACAGTTAAAACAAACAAAAAAAAATTTAAAAAGTCATTTTAATGGGATACATTACTTTTGATTTTTTAAAAGCCAGGGTAGATGATTATGTCTGCCATCAAAATGCAGAGCAGAAATGATATAGTAAATCAATACCAACTAAATATAATGAAATATAACAAGGGCAAGTGTAGAGTCCTGCATCTGGGCAAGAACAACTCCAGGCACCAGTATAAGTTGGGGACTGACCTGTTGGAGAGCAGTATAGGAGAAAGAGACCTGGGGGTCCTGGTGGACAGTGGGATGACCATGAGTCAGCACTGTGCGCTTGTGGCCAAGAAGGCCAATGGCACCCTGGGATGTATTAGAAGGAGTGTTGTTACTAGGTCGAGAGAGCTTCTCCTTCCCCTCTACTCTGCCCTGGTGAGACCGCATCTGGAATATTGTGTCCAGTTCTGGGCCCCTCCATTCAAGAAAGACACAGAACTGCTTGAGAGAGTCCAGTGCAGAACCCCAAAAGATGATTAAGGGAGTGGGGCATTTCCCTTACAAGGAAAGACTGAGGGAGCTGGGTCTCTTTACCTTGGAGGAGTCTGAGGTGTGACCTTATAAATGTTTATAAATACGTAAAGGGTGAGTGTCAGGAGGATGGAGCCAGGGTCTTCCCAGTGACATCTAATGATAGGAAAAGGGGCAATGGGTGCAAACAGGAACATAGGAGGTTCCGCTTAAATATGAGATAAAACTTTTCACAGTGAAGGTGAGAGAACGCTGGAACTAGCTGCCCAGGGGTGCTTGTGCAGTCTCCTTCTCCGGAGACATTCAAAACCTGCCTGGATGTGTTCCTGTCTGATATGATCTACGTGTTCCTGTTCCAGCAGGGGGATTGGACTAGATGATCTTTCAAGGTCCCTTCTAATCCCTAGCACTCTGTGATTCTGTGATTCTGTGAATACTGTTTTAAAATACTGCATTTTTCCCCTCATGTCAGAAGTTTGGGTTATTATGAAAAAGCTACAGCAGACACGTAAGAGCCTAGCAATGCTACTATAGTCTGCAGATATTGTAGTATCAATCATAACTACTTATTACTATTGCTAGGCAGATTTTGACAACTAAATACAAAGGAAGTTATAAAAGCACAGTGGAAGATGCCATCTGTATCCTTGTTCTGAGGACAGCAGCTGCAACCCAACCTCCATCCTGTACTGTATGATCTGACAGGAAGAGAAATGCCTGCTGCTTTATGACGTGAGATTCTCTTCCTCCTTCAGTTTTGTATGTCTCCTGTTTGAATGCTTCAGAGTTAAATCAAAGACAGACGTTAAGTTAGCATTGAAAGCAATCAAACAGCAAAGATAAAATTGTGCCGTAACTCATCATCACTGTCTCAATAAGTCAGTTTAACAGCTGAAGAACTCTTTCACCATACCTATGGTGAAAAGGTATATTGCTTGAGAAGGAAGAAATCAAAACACATAATCTCAGCTGAAGAGGAAGAGGTAAGGCTGCATGAGCCCAAGAAAACTTTGGTAAACAAGGTGATAGTCTGGTAAGACTTATCCACAGAAGGAGTAAGTTACAGGCCAGACCTGCTCCTCTTCATTAACAAGTAAAAGTCAGGCCTCTGCAAGATTTGAGTGGATACAGGATTCTTTTATATTTCTCTCCTAGTCCAACACGTCAGATGACCTCAGAGGTGCCTTTCAACCTATGTTATTCTATTCTGTCACCTACAGTTGGAAGAACACCACTGTATTGTTAAGAAATTTTGCTTCTGAGTGATATGGAGCATCTCACAGCAACCAAAATGAAGTCAGGCTTTGTACCCAGTGGACTGAGTCACAAAGTGAGAGGAAGGGATGAATAGAGGAAATCCAAACTGAGAGCTGGACATCTGTGGATGTATTACATGCACTTTAAAAAGTGTCAACAGCACAGTTTAGTGAGTGCAACGCCATACAGAACAGTCATTACAAGGCTGAAAGGCTTTTGTGCTTCCTATCCTCTAATCATGTTCCAAGTGTGAGATGAGGGACTCAGCTGTTGTGCATTCTGCAGAACAGAAATGTGATTTTTATTTATTTATTTATTTATTTATTTTTACTTTTCAGAATGGGTCTACTTATTAAGTCAAGATAAAAGAGATAAAAGAGTGGGAAACATGCAATTGCTAATGTACATAGTACTCTGTATTTTCTCTTTTGTTTCGAGACAAAATGAAATAAAATAAAAATAAAAAAATAAAAATAAAAATAAAACCAGTGTTCACTTCAACTTATGCCTTTAGTCCTGCATTAAGATCCTAATCCTCCACATAGGATATGACTTATCTGCTATGGATATATTAAAATAGATATGGATATACATGGATATATTTAAAAAATGTTATGAACCTTATATACAAGCAAACAGCCAGGAAAAGAGAACCAAGCAAGGAGATGAAGTGTATATCATCTCTGTCATTGTTGATGTGGTTTTAATAACGCATCCTTTCTCATGTGACATCAGTGGATTTGAAATGCTTATTAGACTATATGAATGTAATATCATCAATCTGTCCACATTTTATGTTTTATTAAAAATGGATTTTTATTTTCTGGGGAAGTAGAGGATATTCATAAATGACTCCAGACAAAACCATAACATTACAGGGTTTTCTCGCTATTTTTTCTATGCCATTTAACCCTTTACTAGGTTGCTCCTATCCAGAGGTAGAAGTAAGACAAAATATAAGCTGTTTCTAGATATATATATATATCTATATATATATAGCTTTTCTTCCGAAGTTAAAAATGCATTGTTCTAGAAGCATACTTTGGTATTTGAATCAACCTCAGTGGTTTTATTATTATTATTATTATTATTTTAACTGTGTGAATATCTTACAATGTTTCATCTTGACAGAAAGGTTTAGGGGGAAAATAATAATGAGGAACTGGGGGAAAACAGAGCAAAATGAAGTGAAATAAATGAAGAAATAAAGCAATATTTTGGCGCTCAAAATATGGAGCAGAAGGGAGATTACAGATAAAGCCATGTAGGGGATAGGTTATTCATAAGTGATCTTTTGAACAGAGAGCTTGGAGATATTTTTTTTATCTTGTGTCATTTTGGTCGGCTGGATATTGTAAGTGCTCTGAAAAAGTCATGGGTAATCTGAATTAGCAGAAGTGTCATTTTGACTGCATGGCTGCCAAGGAATGAAGAACAAATGGGAGAAATATTAAAGAATGACTGAAAGAAGAAGGACAGATTTTTAGGACATATATATATATATTTATTAAAATAATAAATCTTTTTTTTTTTTTTTTTCATTTTTGTCCTTAAGAAAGTATGATATGCTTTGATATGTTTCAGTTTAGCAAAAGAAAATGACTTGAAAAAAAGTCAATCTCCAAATGCGATCCACTAGTCTGACTTTTTCTACCTCACTTTTCAACACAGTCTGTTTTTCTGATTTGTGGGTTAGTACACATATAATTAGTGCTATCTTCAGATTTTACTGCTGCTGAAGATAGTATTCTTTGTGACTTTTTCTAGACAGCCAAGAAATGTGAGCAAAGTTAAACACTAGATCCTGAAATGCCAACTCTTTGTAATGTAGTGTCCTGAGCATATCACAATGATCTTCAGAAAATATACAAGAAAACTTCTTTTTTAATGTTTCATCTACCAGTCAGATTATATCAAAACAGAGTAAAAAAATGCACTATCACTGTGATTGCATTAATCTTCCCTGCATATCAAGAATGTAATCCTAATTTGATCATAATGCAGAATTAAGACAGGAGATTTACAAATAAAGGAAAACAAATTTGCTTAGGAAGGTAACAACTGTTTTTTTCAAGGTTATAGAATTAGATCCTATTTAACTCTTTTTTTCTTCTCTTTTTGTCATGATTTTAAATTGCTTCACTGAACCCTTGAATTCACTCCCTCAGAATATCTTTTTTATCTATCATGTAATGTCATATATTCTACAATGTAGTACTAATTTTTGTAAAATATTTGCTATTATTCTCTGAAAGTCAAATAATGAGAAATATTTTTAATTCCCCTTAACAGTACTTCTTTCTGATGGAAAATTAAAAGCCTCATGAATCACTCAGGAATCAAGAGAAGGATTCTAGTTACAGATGAGGGAAACTTGACTGTGGCAGAGCTTAGTCAAACAAATATTTTCAAAAATCACAATATTTTTGTACTGAGGATTGTGAGGGAATAATTTCACTTGTGAGAATTCTAGTATTTTCAGGACTTACCTTATTCCAACAAATACTGTTCAGTAAATCATGCAGAGCTCTTCATTGTATAGGTCATTCTTCTTGGAACAAACTAACTCAAGTAATACTAATTTTGTCTGCTAAATACTTGCACATAAAGGGTGACATGCTATGGATTGAGGGTTGTCTTCTATAAACCCTTGAGATTAGGGAATGTCCCTGGTATTTAAAATGGAATAAAGACTACTAGATATATTAGACAGTTAGCTTTATATTTGTACAAAACTCTTCTGATTTATAGGTTTGAATACTGGACTAAAAAAAATAAAAAATAAAACTAAAAAAATCTAACAACAGAAAGGATTAGCTGACTATCTTTAGAAACTCCTAACTGATTGAATATTAGTCCTCTGTCAACAATCTCTGAGAAAAATATTGGGTGTTAAAACCAAATGTTTCTTTAAGAAATGAAAAGTAAAATGAACAGAGATTAAATTAATGGAGTCCTCAGATTTAAAAAATGCCATTTTACATACATATATATAGCCATGTTTATTAAAAATATATATCTATTGCAGTGCATGCTACTAAAATTTAACAAAGCCTGAGAGAAACATAAAAATTAAACACATGCTGAGTACAAATACAAAATGAGATTTTTATCCTCTTGGACTCAGTAAGTGTTGGCTTCTATGGTTTTGGATTTTATTGAGAGCTGGGCACTGAATTTCCCCAAGTATCCTCATGCTTTGGTAAATTGGGGGCTACATTCCTGCTCAAGATCCATAACATAAATATGTAAAGGCATGTTGTTTCAAGCTAACTTATATCAAAACAATCAGTAATTGGCTGAGATGAACAGGATTGTTTATCAAAGCTAACTACACAATCAGTAATTGGCTGAGATGAACAGGATTGTTTGTCAAAGCTAACTACAGCCCAGCTCCCTCCCCATTCACTGGACAATAAAAAGGACTTCTCAAAGAGGGTACTTTAAAGGATGATTTTCTTGTTCTGTGCCTCTATCTTTTCTTTGTGTCCGCAGGAGGACATCTCCACTAGGATAAAATTTCTCTTTTTGAACATTCCCCTCATCTGCCCTTCTTTGCACTTAGAAAATCTTTTTAACTGCTGAACACTGATTCTTGGTAATATAAATACGCAAGACTCTCTCTTTTCCAGTATACAGTAATGTAAATAATCATTCACCAATGAATAACTAATCTGCCTAAGGAAAACAAAACCTTTCTTGGCAGCAGATTTCCTCTCTTTGAGTAATAAGTTTGCTTTGGCTAAATCATCATTAGCGCCAACAAATTAGCTCTTTGATTAGTGTTGCTTTGCAATTTAAAACCAAGAGACTAATTTATCTACCCAGTAGAGAGAAATGTTGGCTTAAAGGAAATAGGGACAGGGTATTTTAGTTTGGCTGAAATTTTAGATACTTAGCTTTTTTTTCTAAGAAATCTCCCCAGTAAATATAAGAAGACAGAAATGGGCTGTTTCCTGTTCATTAAGAATCCACTTCTTGTTGAAACAATCTTATGAAATACCTCATCTTTTGTTATTTATAAGAGCGGTGAAATTGAAGTTACAAAATCTTTTGCCTCAAATCACAGAAATCTGAGCAAGACCAGCTTTTTCAGAAGTATTCTGCATCCAGGCTTTCCAACTGTTCATGGCACACGGAAGTATATTATAATGTCAGAACAAATTCGGAGATTGTAAGAAAGCACCAGAAACGGTGACACTCATGTAACTGTGGGAAAATTACCTTCTTCCCGCTTGACAGATCTTCACAGTCCTGCTGAGCGAAAAGTCTAACGTAAAATTTATTTGAGAGACAGCATCAATTAGCTAGTGTAATACCTTCCATTTTGGGAACCAAACCACATCTGCAGTACTAGTTCTGCACAGTAAGACATGTCATAAAAACATACATGACAGGTTTACCAGATTGGTCAAAAATGCTTAAGTATCTATAAGATAACGCTGCAGTGTATGGTGTCAACATGCCACGGCCAGATTTTTGAAGTTTATGGGAATCTGACAGCTCTTACCTGGGGCAACACTGCTGAGAACCTCTGGAAATCCTCTCTTTTCCTTTGAGTGCATCAGAAGGAGCTTTTAAGTACTTAAGAACTATTAAGATCAACAGTGTTAGCTGCACAATTGTTACTTCACTTGCCGAGGCGTCGCCCCCGGGGCAGACGTGCTCTGCAGCGGACCGGGGGATCGGGACAGGCAGGGCTATTTTCCCGGCATCGAGGCCACTCGAGGCAGCCCAGGGAGCCGCCACAACCCCGCAGCCCTCGTGAGGGACGCTGAGGAGGCGTAGGCAGAGCCAGCAGCGCCTCCTCCCCGGCCGTTCAAAAGCAGCCCCTGGCGAGCGGCAGCGACCAACAGCCCGGCGACCAGGACGGGCGAACAGGGCGGGGCGCGGCCGTTTGCGCGGCAGTTCGCGCAGGGAGGGCAGAGCGATCCCCCGCCCCTAAGAACACCTCAAGCGACGGCTTTCGACCACTAGCCAGGCCACTGTGGTCCTCGCTAGGCAGAGAGCTCGTGCTAGAAAGTCTGTAGCCACCCAGACGGAGTGCCCGCTCAGAAATGCGGCAGTGCAGGTCTCTGGGTGCAGGGAGTGCCAGATCCTGCTGCTGCCATCCGAGGGAGGTGGAGATACTGTGTGCGTGAGGTGCGAGCAGGTGGATGACCTGATCCGCATGGTGGCTGAGCTCAAGGAGGAGGTGGAGAGGTTGAGGGCCATCAGGGAGTGCAAGCGGGAGATAGACTGGTGGAGCAGCTCCTTGCAAGGCCTGAAGGAGAGGCACCGGGGTGAGACTCCCCTAATGGGGGTGGACCCCCTGCCCGGTCACTGTCAGGCGGAGAGACGGGACCTAGGAGTGGAGGAGGAGTGGAGACAGGTCCCTGCTCGGCGTTGCAGGAAACTCCCCCCACTGCCTGGCCCACCTTCCCAGGTGCCCTTACGCAACAGGTTTGAGGCCCTGGAGCTCGAGAGAGCGGTGGATGAGGGTGTGACAAGAAAAGTTAACCAGGAAGCCCAGGGTGAGGAAGTCTGCTCCATGCCTCAAGACTGCTCCCACCAAGAAGAAGAGAAGGGTGATCGTGGTGGGCGACTCCCTTCTCAGAGGAACGGAGGGCCCTATCTGTCGGCCTGACCCTACCCGTAGGGAAGTCTGCTGCCTCCCTGGGGCCAAACGGGAAAACGGATCCTGGCCCAGGAGCTGGCAGGGCTCATTGAGAGGGCTTTAAACTAGGTAAGAAGGGGGGCGGGGATGAAACAAAGCCTGTTGGAGGTGTGCCAGGGGGAACAGTGGCAAGGCTGGGGGAGAAGGCTAAGGCCCAGCTGAAGTGCATTTACACTAACGCACGCAGCATGGGCAACAAGCAGGAGGAGCTGGAAGCCATTGCGCAGCACGCAGGCTATGACTTGGTTGCCATCACGGAAACGTGGTGGGACCACTCTCATGGCTGGAGTGCTGCAATGTCTGGCTGTAGGCTCTTCAGAAGGGACAGGCAGCATGGAAGGGGTGGTGGAGTGGCTCTCTATATTAGAGAGTGTTTTGACGTCGTCGAACTTGAGGCTGGGAATGACAAGGTGGAGTCGCTATGGGTTAGGATCAGCGGAAAGGCCAACAAGGGAAGCATCCTGGTGGGGGTCTGTTATAGACCGCTAAACCAGGATGAGGGAACGGATGAGGAGTTCAACAGACAGCTGGCAGAAGTTGCAAAATCGTCAGCGCTTGTTCTTGTGGGGGACTTTAACTTCCCAGACATCTCCTGGAAACACAACGCAGCCCAGAGAAAGCAGACCAGGAGGTTTCTGGAGAGCGTGGAAGATAACTTCCTGACGCAGCTGGTTGGCGAGCCCACCAGGGGAGGTGCCCCACTAGACCTTCTGTTCACTAACAGAGAAGGACTGGTGGGAGACGTGCTGGTCTGGGGCTGTCTTGGGCAGAGTGACCACAAAATGGTAGAGTTCTCGATACTCGGCGAGGTCAGGAAGGGGATCAGTAAAACCGCTGTCTTGGACTTCCGGAGGGCTGACTTTGAGCTGTTCAAGACACTGGTTGGCAGAGTCCCTTGGGAGGCGGTACTGAAAGACAGAGGAGCCCAGGAGGGCTGGACGCTCTTCAAGAAAGAAATCTTAATGGCTCAGGAACGGTCTGTCCCCACGTGCCCAAAGATGAGCTGGTGTGGAAGAAGACCGGCCTGGCTGAGCAGAGAGCTGTGGCTCGAGCTTAGGAGAAAAAAGAGGGTTTATAATCTTTGGAAAAGAGGGCGGGCCACTCAGGGGGACTACAAGGATGCTGCGAGGCGGTGCAGGGACAAAATCAGAAAGGCCAAAGCTCATCTGGAGCTCAATCTGGCCACTGCTGTTAAAGACAACAAAAAATGTTTTTATAAATACATCAACACAAAAAGGAGGACTAAGGAGAATCTCCACCCTCTACTGGATGTGGGGGGAAACTTAGTATTCAGAGATGAGGAAAAAGCTGAGGTGCTTAACGCCCTCATTGCCTCAGTCTTTAACAGCAAAACCAGTTGTTCTCTGGACGCCCAGTACCCTGAGCTGGTGGAAGGGGATGGGGAGCAGAATGTGGCCCTCATAATCAGTGAGGAAATGGTTGATGCCCTGCTAGAGCATTTGGAGATACGCAAGTCGATGGGGCTGGATAGTATCCACCTGAGTGTACTGAGAGAACTGGTGACACCCCTAGCGGATGAGGGAAAGGCTGTGGACGTGGTCTACCTTGACTTCAGTAAGGCATTTGACACAGTTCCCCACAGCATTCTCCTCAGGAAACTGGCTGCTCATGGCTTGGACTGGTGTACACTTCGTTGGGTTAAGAGCTGGCTGGATGGCCGGGCCCAGAGAGTTGTGGTGAATGGAGTCAAATCCAGTTGGAGGCTGGTCACTAGTGGAGTCCCCCAGGGCTCGGTACTGGGGCCAGTCCTCTTTAACATCTTCATCGATGACCTGGATGAGGGGATCGAGTGCACCCTCAGCAAGTTTGCAGACAACACCAAGTTAGCTGCGTGTGTCGATCTGCTCGAGGGTAGGAAGGCTCTGCAGGAGGATCTGGAGAGGCTGGACCGATGGGCCGAGGCCAACTGTATGAAGTTCAACAAGGCCAAGTGCCGGGTCCTGCACCTGGGGCCCAACAACCCCAAACAGAGCTACAGGCTGGGAGATGTATGGTTGGAAAGCTGCCTGGCAGAGAAGGACCTGGGAGTATTGGTTGAATATGAGCCAGCAGTGTGCTCAGGCGGCCAAGAAGGCCAACGGCATCCTGGCTTGCATAAGAAACAGTGTGGTCAGCAGGTCCAGGGAAGTGATTGTCCCCCTGTACTCGGCTCTGGTGAGGCCGCACCTCGAGTACTGTGTTCAGTTTTGGGCCCTTCGCTACAAGAAGGACATGGAGGTGCTCGAGCGAGTCCAGAGAAGGGCAACGAAGCTGGTGAGGGGCCTGGAGAACAAGTCTTATGAGGAGCGGCTGAGGGAGCTGGGCTTGTTCAGCCTGGAGAAGAGGAGGCTCAGGGGTGACCTTATAGCACTCTACAGGTACCTGAAAGGAGGCTGTAGCGAGGTGGCGGTTGGTCTATTCTCCCACATGCCTGGTGACAGGACGAGGGGGAACGGGCTAAAGTTGCGCCGGGGAGGTTTAGGTTGGATATTAGGAAGAACTTCTTTACTGAATGGGTTGTTAGTCACTGGAATAGGCTGCCCAGGAAAGTGGTGGAGTCACCATCCCTGGAGGTCTTTAAAAGACATTTAGATGTAGAGCTTAGGGATATGGTTTACTGGAAGATTTGTTAGCGTTAGGTTAGAGGTTGGACTCGGTGATCTTGGAGGTCTCTTCCAACCTAGACTATTCTGTGATTCTGTGATTCAGCCATGATGATTACACATAGCAAGGATGCAAGGTCTGTAGTGAGGAAATTTCTTTTATTAAAACAACTGATGCAGTATCTGGAAAAAATGTTTTCAGGAACATAATGCTTCAAGTCTTTCTATTTACTCAAAAAAGTAACAGCTGAAGCATTTAAAAGGTGGCCATCTAAACAGATGTGGCCAACTTGAAATACACTGCATATTCAGAGGAAAGGAAATTCTTGTCGTAGATCCTCTAGAAAGTGAAGATACACAGGAAAAAAAAAAAAAAAAAAAAAAAAAAAAAGAGAGAATTTAGAATTAGACTTAGAATTATTAGAATTAGAAGAGCAAGAAGAAATATTACCAAAACCTAGGTCTAAGACCAGTTTTCTGAGAATGTAAAGCTATTATGTCTATGACTGTATTCATAGACATATTGTTATACAGGAACATATTGTTGTTATAGCAAGTTCAGGACTCTGCTCTCTCTCAAATGAAAAAAAGACTTGTCAAGTTACAAGTCTCATATCTGTGTAAGAAGTTACTTACCATACTCTCACTGAGAGTCAGTGTCACTTTTATTTTTACCTTCCCTAGGTATTATGGAATATACCAGACAATAATTTGTTGATCATCAGATAACAACCAACTCTAAATTTCATCAATAGTGTGAGCCCAGACCTCTACTCATTCTACTTACACTCCATTCATAGCTCACTGACATTCTTCTATTAGCTTAAGGTACTATTTACTGACTTCAAAAACAAAGCAGAGAGTCACACAGGAGAAAAACTGGGTGTCATCACAATAAACAGGAGACCAAGCAATACTACAAAATGCTTGGTGCCAGATGACACAGAACTGTCTTAATCTTAATATTATAACTTGTGACTAGATGTCACAGAGGAAAAAGTGTCCATCCTCAGTTACAGCAGATACTAACTCTGCTAAACTGCTCTTTATAATAGAGGAAAAGATCAGTGGGGTTAAAACCTCCTACTGCTTTTGGTGTCATTATGTTATATTGCACCTAAAGCAGCACCTGCAGGACTCTTAATGAAAGATGAAAGCTGAGTGGCAGCATGGCTATTAAGAAAGAAAGAAACAAGGGTAGATTCATATTATTTGCTGCTTAACAGAGTGAGGAGATGTATTTGGAGTTTTATTTTTAAACAACTTCCAGCACTTCATGCATTATTTATGCGACTCTACTATGTAACTTACACAGAGGTTATCTGTATTCATCGACAGACAATATTCACTGCTGCTCAAGAGATCATTTCCTATATCCATAGTGATACAATTCTAGTTGTGAGGTGTGCTTTTTTTGTTGTTGTTATTGACTACAGTGACATCTAATGAGTTTGGACAACATGTTGGGGCAGCATTGGGAAACTAGAACCAGCAATAACACAAATCAATGAACTTGCATTACCTTCTAAATATCATACAATATCTGATGTTATATGCCTTATCAGCTTAATACCAGCTCATTTCTGAGATTACAGATTGCTTATTCTAACCAAATAGGTGGCATTACAGCATTTTTATATCCCTCTAGTAAGCATATATTAAGATTTTTCTTTTTCGTTAGTGGAAGCCTGTTAAAAGGAAATCTTCCCTCTGGCAAATTGTATTGTGACATAATTATAGAGAGCTCAGCAGTGTAACTTTCACACAGATCAATACTTTTAGATTCCCAGCACAATTCTTTCTTTGTCTTTGCTGCTATAAATGAAGTTTTCATGTTGAATTAACTCAGCAAAGGTAGAATGCCTCATGTCAAGATTTAGACGTGTCTGAATTTATTCAGTGTCCAAAGAATGATAGAAAAAAATAAAAATAAAGTGAAGGGACAGAAGGAGAGAATCACTTAGATTATTGTGACTATACTAAAAGCAAAAAGTATTAGAGACTTCAGAAAATATTTTCAAACACCTATGAAACAGACATTTTTGTAAGCAAAAAATTTGAGGTGTATGTTAATTTTTTTTCAAAGAATGCTTCTAACAAAAGTATGCCAGAAGTCCATTCTGCTCAACAGGCCTTTCCCTTTGCTGCCACTACATCGTTCTTGCCTCCATTCCTGAAATAAAAGATAGCTTAGTAAATAACTGAATATTAAGATTTGTATGCAAAAACATTCCAGAGCAAAATGTCATTTTTGAAAATTGCACTGCAGTCTTGTTTAGTTTTATATTGTGTTCAGTCTGTGCTGTAGACCATTTTGAAGTTAAAACAACCATGTAAGAGAAAAGTCTGATCTCGAGTTGCTTGACTCCATGACCTGAAGCTTGGAGATGCCATTAAAAACTACACTTTTTACTGACTGCTATGACAAAGCTGTATCAGGGACAACTACAAGTTCTTTATGTTCCCAGATTTTTTTTGTAGTAACAGCAACCATAGGGAAAATGGGTGATAAAATTTGTCATATGTTCCTTTGTAGTGACTTCAACACCATGTGTGTGGTTAAAAAAAGCCAAATGACCCACTAAGCTTAATGCCTATCTATGGCAATAAACAAGTTACAGTTTTACATAGAATGATAGAATAATTGAATGGCTTGGGTTGGAAGGGACCACAGAGATCACCTAGTTCCAACCCCCTTGCCATAGGAAGGGATGCACGAGATCAAGTTGCTCAGGGCCTCATCTACCCTGACCTTGAACATCTACAAGGATGGGGCATCCACAACCTCTCTGGAAAACCTGTTCCAGTGCCTCACCAGCTACTGAGTGAAGAATTTCCTCCTAACCTCTAAATCTCTTCTCTTTTAGTTTAAAAAATTATTCTCTTTTAGTTTAAAACCACTTGTCCTGTCATTATTCAATTGACCAAAGAGTTTCTCCCAATCTTTTTAATAAGTCCCCTTCAAGTACTGAAAGGTCGCAATAAGGACTACCCAGAGCTTTCTCTACTGTATGCTGAAAAGCCCCAGCTGTCAGCCTTTCTTTGTAAGAGGTGTGCTCCAGACCCTTGATTATCTTTGTGGCCCTCTTCTGGACCCACTGCAAAAAGCTCCACACCCTTCATGTGCTTGGGGCTCCAGACTTGGAAACAGTACTCCAAGTGGGGCCTCACAAGGGCAGAGTAGAGTGGCACAAACACCTCCCTTGACCTGCTGGCCACGCCTCTTTTGATGCAGCCCATGACACAGTTGGTATTCTGGGCTGCAAGCACTCATGGTTCGCTCATGTCAAGCTTTTCATCCACCAGAACCCCAAATTCTTTCTCTGCAGGGCTGGTCTCAATGAGTTCTTATCCCAGTCTGTACTCACATCACGTCCCTCAAAAGTGCATCCAAGGTCGTAGAACCCAAGTCCTTGGGCACAGCACCAGGCTTACAGCCAATCATTCAATCAGCCCATTTGTCTCCTTCTTCCTGGGTCCCAGTCACCAAATGGGAGGACAGAAGAGAACACTACTTGCACTCCTGATCCTTTCAACATCTTTCCAAGGGCCATAAAATCATTTTTGATATTGCAGAGTTTCCTTGTTACAGCATCGTTTGATCCTACTTGAAAAAGTAGGAAGGGGTCTTTGGGACTCTCCAAATTTGGTAGCTTCTTCATAATATCATGAGTACAGGCCCCAGGCAGGCAGGAAACTTCTCTGGAGAGATTGCACAGATGGCAAATGGGAGCCTTGGTGCCTCTCAGAGAGGAGTCTCCAATGACTAACACCATTTGTGCCTTTGTGGCACTGGTTTTGATGCAGCTGGGAGACTGAGCCAACTTCATGTGGTCGGCCTTTCTGAGCTCCCTGTGCTTGTTCTTTCTGAAGTCTTTACTAATTCCCCCGGCGTCTCCTCTCTCCTGCCTTAGAACCTTGTATCTATTGTGCAGGGGAACTTCAGGGGTGGGGGGAGACTGCTCCTCTGTCTCCAAGCTGAGACAAGGGTCCACTCTCCCATGTCCTGCGAGTCTTTCAAATGTGCTTGTTTTGGACTGCACATTTGTTTCCTTTGCCTAGACTTAAGGCAGGGCTGTTTCTCGGTCTGTGATAGTGTATAATACCATTTGTCAATCTCTTGCTCAGATTCCTGAATGCTACACTGCCTGATGAGCTCTTCTCACAACTGAGCCACCTGTTTGAAGAGCTCATCCAGCTGGGCACACTTGCATCCATGACACTCCCCTCTGCCTTCAGGCCCCAGGGGTACTTCCAGAGACTGGAGCACCCAGAACTGAGGGTCCGGGCCACTCTTTCATTCCTTGGGAGGTCTGTTTGGGTGGAGGCATCTTCCTGCGGAGGTTGTGGCCCCTCCATCTGGGTTTTAGACGCCAAGTGGCAGGTTCAGCAGTTGGGCACCATTTCTTCAGAAGTTCCATCCCAGAACACAAATGTGACCAACTCTGTTTGCCCTGCCCACGTGCACTGCCACACAAATTGCCACGCCATGCCCTGTTTGCCTTCCCTGGTCACCATGCTCCTGGTCGCTTGCACGCCCCAGGGGCTGCCTTTGTACAGCAGAGGACACCACCCACACCTTGTTAGTACCTGCCCTCAGGGCTGCCAGTTCCAGGCTGCTCCCTTGACTGCCTTGACTGGCCTCAATGCAGGAAAAGCCCAGCCCGCCACAATCCTCCTCTCCACTGCAGAATGTGTCTACCCTGGAGCTGATCATCTCAGCAAGTCTTATGAGTTTGGGACCATTATCTTAAATAGCTATTTTAAATATATATATATATATATATATTTCTCTTCAAGTAATTTAATTTTGCCATTGGTGGTCATCCGTTAAAAATACACGTAATAATTATATGTACTATATGTTTATTAATGTACACGAAAGTTCACTCTTCTCATATGATTCTCCTTCTTCATTCATTTGAAATATTTTAGCACCTGTTTTCAACCAATTTAATCTAAGATTGCATGGCAGAGGTATACTATGATAAAACAACTCCTTCTCTTGAAAATTAACCTGAAATTACAGAGGCATGGCAAGCAACAAGGCAAATCTTAATTTGAAGCAAAAGTGAGTGTGCTGAAACAGAATAAATTAACTGTAATGTATAAGTCGTATTACAATTATTACAGTTCCTACTTTTATGTGAAATATACAGCCTTTGAATCTCAAAAGTAAAAAAGTAAAGAATGGCTATCTGCATTATATGCTCTAATGCACATTTGTAAAATGAAGAGGAATGATCAGAGAATTGATCAGCAATTATTCAGTGAAATTCTTTCTTACTCTCCCTGTTTTTTTTTCTTTTTCTTTTTTTTTCTTTTTTTTTTTTTTTTTTTTTTCCTTAATATATACATTTCCTGTTGTACAGTCAGACTGTCAAATCAATACTTTGGAATATTTTCTAAATCTGGATTTTCAACTACTTCTTATTTGTGAATAGTCAGTTGATTATCTTTCATTTCATTTAGTGTCTGTGAAAGGGCCAGACTGACAGTTCAGGAAATTGCAGTCATATGTTTACCTACCAACAGTTATGGCACAGCCATAGTATTATAAGCTGCCTTAAACCCATCTTTAGAAGTCTTGCAAAAAGGAGTAGTGCACCTTAAAAATTGAAATACTTGTGTATCATACATCAGGTTGGCTAACTCCAGTATTTGTTGCTAGTCAGGGTGAATATAGGTGATAGAATCTGGACCTAGGAAGGCAGTCTTCATTTCTAAGCCATTATTTAGTCTCTCCCAAAGATTTCTACATAGAATGAAAGTAGGACTCTAAATTCAGAATTCTGAAACAGCAGTCAATTTTACTTCGAAATATTTTAATTAAGCTGAAAACAATATTTTTTTAGAGAGTGTTCCACTAGTTAGGCTATGTCAGTGACTCATTCAGCACACAGAGCAAAATGTACTCAGGGGAACAAAATTTCATTCCAGGCTACACTACTGTAGTAGAATTGATGGCTGCTGTTGTAATAAGTCAGAACTGGATCCAAGTATGAGTCTGCAGCACTGAGACCATAAACTGTTACCACCTAGGAAAACAGCAACAACAACAAACTAAAAAAACAATAATAACAAAAATGTAATTTATTACTGTCTTTATATCCAAACATGTCATGGAGCAGCAGTCGGTAGTGGCAACGTCCCAAGACAATAAAGTTTATAGGAAGCATGTCAGTCCATGAGCAGATAAGGCATTTGAATGGAGATCTGACACTTAACATATGTTATGCTGGTAAATTTTCTGCATTCAAAATGGTAGTTTTAAAGTCTGCTCCCAGCCTACGGAGACTGCTTACATACACTGTGAAGCACTTTGAACAATGGATGTTCTATAGTTTTAGATTTGATGGCAAAATTTTTGCATTCTGATCTCATCTGGTTTTCAAGGTTGCTTAGTTTAAGAGGTAAAACTAATTCAGTATATTCCAGTTAGCGTGCAACAGCAGGTATGTTAGTCACTGATTCAGGATTAGTCTATATCTTTTCCCATAAAAAGACAGGCTCTACTCAAAAACGTGCAACCCTTGATATAGACCCATTTTAAAAATCACATGGCTTCATAACAGAGGATAACATCAATTTTTTCATTTTGGCAAACATTCAACATCTCAAAGATGAGTAGAACTAGTAAGACCTGTTCTAAAAAAAAAATTAATAATAATAAAAAAAAAAAAGATGGAAAAGTTCCACTGTTTGAGCATAGCTAATGGAATTGATGGTGCAGGATAGTGCCCCTCCATCATTTCTCAGTTTCTCATCACAAAGTGTACATACACATAACCAGATATCATCTATATTGGAGTGAAAACTAGCCTTCTTCAAAGAAGGAATAGTAATACACACCCCATGAGAGGATATAACTCTTAAAACAGAACAAAATAAAACAACATAACAGCAACAGCAAGAACAACAACAAACAGCACTCACAAACCACTATTAACTGTATTAACTGTCATACCTTAACATTTTATGTAATTAATAACGGGTTTAACAGACCGTGACTTCTGTCTATCCACTAGAGAACTGTGCTACAAAAGAAATGAGTAAACATCATCTTGTGAGTCTGCAATCCAAGAACAAGCTAAAAATTAGCAACAGAGAACTGTAATAGCAATGGGGCTTTCTTCTTCCATTAGCCTTGGATGCATTTATCTCAAAATCTTGCATGTTCTGCACATCCCATGATCATTGAATTACATACAGTGGTGTGGGTTTAATATATCCAAATAGCTCTGAAGATTTTTCCTGCTTCCTCTGTGTTTGGAGTTCCATCAGTCCAGGGGAAATGTGGAATTCCACCCCAAAGTCAACATCTCTGCCACTGTATTTAAATGTAGCTGCGGAGGATCCCCACAGCTTGTCCACAAGCTACCCAGAGAAGGCCTCTGGCCTACACCTACCTGGACTCCTTTTCCTGGGAATAAATGACATGATGTCTACATCAGGTGGAAATCTAGGATTGTCTATGTTAATATTTTAGTTTGGGTCAGGATTATGCTTTTGCAGACAGTATCCCATATACTGCACTTTGGTTCACATCACAGTGAAGTCTCATAGCATATGAGTTGGATTGTATTTGGATGAAACTTACTAGAATCTAGTAAGCACCCCTTCAAACTCTAGCCTCAAATAAGCATTCAGACCATTGAGCCAACTTAAACCTACAATTAAGTAAGACACAAAGTATGTACAGTGTGGATGTCAATTCCTCAGTAACTGTTTTATCTCCAGAGATGAAATCCCTATAGTTGGCACTGTTCCCTGACATAGAAATAGTGTTCAAGCTATTGGCTTCAGTCTTTATGCAGTTGTACACAGGCAGGGAAAAAAGCAAAGCAAGGACATAGTCTCTCCCTTATCCATTTTATAATATATCCATTTTTGTGGTGGTTTTACCGTGCTAGGCAGTTGAACACCACAACTCTCTCTCACTCCCCCTCCAGTACAATTTTATAATATATCCATTTTATATTTTATTTATCCAAATTATTAGGGTTTGACAGAAGAGATGAAAATTTTACTGGTACTTCACCAAGAGCAAATCAGGAGTAAACCGATGAGGTCAGCTGAATGAAAATTATATAAATTGATAAGAGTGGCATGAAGATTAATAGCAATCCCTCTTCTCAGGATAAGGTGGAGGTATCTACTTGGTAGCATATCCAGGAATGCAAAAATATTTATTATTTCTGCATAAGGAAAGCTAGTAAAATATCTGACATAAATCCAGAATCCCGTATTATGTAATCTGTTGATTATACAGGGTCTTGCCATTGTCAGTTATGGTTCCACAGTTTAACTATAATGGGGGACTGTAGTTCATGGGTCTGTTCCCAGCTTTGATCAATTTTTCCTGCAAGAATTAGTGTGAAGTTACAGCTGATCAGACACAAGAGCCCAGCATGGAGTACATTCTTTGATTCACCTATTTTTTTTTTTTTTTTCTAATTTCAGATTATTTTGGACATAATAGAATCCCTATATTGTGCATCTCCCACAGGCAAAGTGCTGAAATCCTTTCTAGGTCAAAAAGTGTTGAGGAGAACAGTATAATATCAATACTTTCACTTAAGATTGAGCAAATGATGGGGTTTGGCTAGCTTAGAGAAAGGATAATATTGGACAGTGTTTGATATTTTACCTTTAATTATTCATACTTACCTAGTGATGAGTTTGGCACATTAGTATTAATTGCCTTGCAGCATGCTCAAAGGGTAAGACTATCATTGCCTCAATATAATAAAATCGGTCAGAGAAAGACTGAAATACATAAGAAGAGTAATTGTTCTGCAGAAAAAAAAATTGTTCATAGGATTTGGAATTCATAACTTAGAGATAATCTATTTTAATGAATAATGTGGTAGATGTGGTATTCTAGCAGGCATTTTGCCATTCATTCACACTACATCAACTAGGCTAGTTTAAGGACAGATTCTGAGAGTTCCCAATTATCAATCCTCAATGTCAGTTTCAAATACTGGGCAAATTTCTAGGACATGCCCCATGATTAATAAGCAGATCAGGAAAAAAAAAAAAAAAAGGATATTGTAACATATGCAACACATTTATACTTACTACATGACTAAATTATACTAAGTCAAATCTGAATATGGACATTCTCAACCACACCTTAGGAACATTGAATTTCATTCCTAGTACTTTCCACTGTTTTATTTTGAGTACTAGATTTCATGTACTAGATTTGACTGCAGTGCTTTTAGCAGTTACAGTGAAACACCTTAATTTAGGAAAGATTAAACTGTAGAGACATTTGTTTTACAACTGTCAAATACTTCATATACATATCCAACAATGACTGAAACAAACAAACAAACAAACAACAACAACAAAAAAAACAGTTCCTGATCTTTTGAAAAGCCCTGGTGTTCTTCCAC
The DNA here is from genome assembly GCF_011077185.1 of Oxyura jamaicensis. Lineage (NCBI taxonomy): Eukaryota > Metazoa > Chordata > Aves > Anseriformes > Anatidae > Oxyura > Oxyura jamaicensis. The sequence goes on along the minus strand of NC_048926.1, from coordinate 57,692,657 downwards.
GTTTTCATGTTTCTTCAGATCTACATCCTTATAAGTAGCCAAAAAAAAAAAAAAAAAAACTATTGCTTTTCACCATTTATATTGCACCAGATAACACATAATCACAATTTTCAAACCTAGATGTATTGTTTAGAGTTGCTTCTTGATGTGTCTTCTAAGTTTTGCTGGGTGGTACTTGCAGAAAAGCAGATAATCAGCAGATGCAGAGCTGGAGTAACTGGGCATCAGGGAGCAAAACAGAGCAAATCATTAGAGAACTTCAGAGGTGCTGAGACAAATTTATCCATGTGAAGAATTTGAGCAGTAGCATTTCCTAATACTTAAAGCCCATGAAAGGCACATTCTCAGTGTCTTACAAAGGTAAAATTGCACTAGAGTAGATAGAACCAGAAAGATATATAGGGCAACTTGACTAGACAGCCATCCAGTCAAACCACTTAATTCTTTAAGAATAAGAGCAGGAAAGAGAGAGATTTGGCTATGAATGCTGTCAGAAGCAATATATGTCATGACAATTTACTGTAGCTGCTTTTTGCAGAGACAGAGCACACAGCTTTTTGCTGCCCCTTCAGCTGACTTTGTTTTGCCTGGCATATGAGTCCTGATGTCTGTGCTGTGGTGCTAATGAGTACTACATCTTTCTTGATTTTTTAGTGAATTTTTTATGGCAGAGCCTAAAATGCTATTTCAGCAGCCTGCAAAGGACTTGTGTCACCGACTGAAATTGCTGCTCTTCCCAAACTGCCACCTCCCAAATGGAATCAATGGGCTGTCCCTTCTAGTGATGGGATTCAGTGAATCAGCTAATTTGTGGGTTTTAAATACTCCAGTGGTAACACTACACCACACATATAGAGAATTGTTAAGTGTTGTCTGGCCAACATGAGCATTATTCACTGGTTGGTCTCTATCACTGTTCACATAGCAGTGTGCTGCTGATAGTTGAAAGCCATTAGAGTTCAATCAATTTCCTGTAAGCCTGTTTCTATTGCATTCAATGTTCATGTGCTTAAATATATTTGTACATCATGGTGCTGCCCTGTTGAATACAGACTATGTGTCACAGTTTCATAACTAATACCTTTGTCAGTGGTGACCTAAACATTTCACTCCTAATTCTCTGGGAATAGATTCTTTCTCCAAAACAAAATGATTATATCTGGTGCTAACCCATTTCTCCTGTTTGATAAGAACAGTATCACAAAGACTGTTCATTCTATATGGATTTCCCCTCAGACCCTACTCTATCTCTCTCCTCTAGCCTTTCATTGACAAGTCCATCCATTCTACATTTTGTTATTAATCAATATTCTGACTTAAGGCATCTGTCACTGAGAATGATGCTACACAGTGGCACCATATGGGATTTCTAACTACTTGCTTTATTACTTGCTTACTTTAAACTACTTGCTTGCATATACTTGCACTTTGGTTTTGTATTAATTGCTTATTCTATAGCAATCATAGCTCTCTCATTAAGCCTGTTCATCTGGCATATGCAAACTGAATGGAGAATGGAAAAATCACTTAACTCTTGTGGCACACATAAGGCCTGAAATATTGAGCTGTCAATCAGAGCCACAATATGCAATTTCTTGCACTCCTTCATGCATCTAAATCTCTTATCAAAGAACTAGTAACACCTAGAACTAATAACTAGTAACAAACACTGACTTCTGAAGTGCAGTATTATGTACGAACATGTGAGTTAAATTCTTGCCCTCTTGCGTTCTTTACAGCCATTTCTCATGCTTTGAGTATCTTTCAGACCAAGCCAGACTAATCTATTGTCAGTCTTCTCACAACTTGGTTGACATCTTTCACACAGGACCTTCACATGGGCCACTGACATCCTCTGTAAAAAATCTCACCATTAGAAATTTGCTTCAAATTCACTGTCATAGTATTCATAACAGTAAGATGCACTAGAATCATGGAATGATTCTATTTATTGCTATTATAAACAGCAATACATTTATTTACTGAAGAGCAATTTTACTGATAATAATAAATGCCATTTAGTAACAGCATACAGGATGCCCGCTGCATCTTTATATATTAAGTAATATATCTTTTTCTATTAAGTAATTTCAGAAATTTTACCCCTGCATGTTCTATCCATAACAGGATAGAACATCTAACCCCTGATACTCAGTCAAAAATCTCAATTACATCCCTAACTTGGATGTACCCTATCTCTGGAAGTGCTTCTGCAAATATACCTGTGGATTGTCAGCTAGAGAGGCTAAAGGACCAGTGCTTGTTTAGTTGGTATTTTCTGTTTGACTGGTTGGCTGGTTGATTGATTTGTTTTGTCTGCTTTGTTGTTTTATTTTGTTTTGTTTTTCATTGTCCAAAACATAAAATGTTTTTTTTCATAGTAAAGATTTGGTGTTGCTCTGATTTTGGTAAAGGTCTTACCTACCATTTCAAAGATAATATGGTAGTGACAGCAGGAATACTCATTTGATCCATTAGATGTTGCTAAGCACCCACACTTATTGTGCTGATAAACAATCTGCCTACAAGAAAATTACTGAAATAAGGATAACTGGTGAAATAAATGTACCTTGTAATGATCTACATAGGAAGCAAAAGTAACCCGCAACACTGACCGCTTCAAAGCAAAACAAGGCCAGTGAATTACTACAGAAATTATAAATCAGACATACTGGATTTTTAGCATTGATAGGCCTATATAATAAGCCTTTATAATACTGCTTGTTCTTTCACCAAGACTAGTTTTTGTGGCCGTAATAAATGGTGGCTAGACACTAGACAGTTTCTTCTGCTGCTGCTAAATACTTTTTTTTTTTTTTTTTTTTTAAACTGGAATCCTGTTTTTATTTTTGAACACTTAAAAATATATATATATAACAGTGCTTTTTGAAAGGTGGTATTCTAGGCCCATCTACTGAAATAGTTCATGCTATGTATGCATCAGAAGCAAAATCCAGACAGCTGAACTATTATTTTTATACAGGGGTCATAAGGTAGATGAAAAGGTTAAAGTTACTTCCCTGCAGAGATTATGTAGGGATGGAGCTAGTGTACAAGGCAGATGCTGGCATAACAGAACAGAAATAAATTAGCAAGAAAAGAAAGAAGGAAAGAAGTGTGGGAAAGTGTGAGTCAGAATGTTGCATTTGCATTCTTACTTACCTGCTGCTTGAAAAAGACTCTGTATGTGCATGTTTTTCTGGTTAGGCAGGCAGAATGGGTTTGCACAGACGGAAAGGAGTAGAGCAAATTATAGTCAGCATATGGATTTTCTATACTAGACTTCACTGAAAACTGGCTATTTCCCTATACATTTTCTTTGAGATCAATAGAGCAGAGATCTCTCCAGATTACTGTTAAGATTCAGGCTTAAGTAAACACATCAGAAAATGACATGCTGCTTGAACTCTTGCATTTCATGTCTTCTGAACACTATACAAAACTTTGATTTCTATATTTTTACCTGGTATGATAGTATGAACTATCCCAAGTAGCTATAACTACTGTCTTTCCATTAGCTAGGTGAAGATAAGAAGCTATTTCAGTATGGAAAGATCAAATTTAAGTCAATAATGAAACTTAAATATGCATATATATATATATATATATATTTGCAAATTATAACTAGATTAATAGTACAGAGTTCCACAGACATTTTAATCTGGTGAAATTAGATTTTATAAGTGATTTAAATTTGTTATGTCTAGACTAAATGTAAACTTTTTTTTTTGTTAGTAAAAAAAAAAAAAAAGACAAGCATTCAATCAAAGCAAAATGATAGTTTTCACTTTTCTTCAACTCCCTAGCAGGAGAGCCTGGAAAAGAATTATGTTCCTCTAATATCTATCTAGAGTAGATTTACAGATTAGTGAGCATCAGACAGGCACAGGATGAAGCAGAAATACATCTCTTTGATTAAATTACATCAAAACACCATGAAACAGCCTCAGAAATTCTCCTTTCAACTGGAGCCATGATTATATATTCAACCATTGCCCTACGTTCAGATACCGCATTGGTTTCAATGGAACAATTGTGGTGAGAGAACAGGAAAGAAATTTGGTGTTGTAAAAATATAATGTCAAGTGCACTAAAATAAATGATGACTGAATATTATTGTTCCATTCTTTATGTGGCAAAAATGTAACGTTGGTTGGATGTGTACTCTCAAATAGCTACTCCTCAAAGGGCATCTTGGAGAAGGATGCAAACCTTGTTGTATGGGTAAGATACATTTTCACAGGAAGGAGTGACTGGAGCAATTACTGCAAGGTTAATTACAAAATAACAAAATACAATTTACCTAACTGATAAATTTCATGTAGTATTTTTTTCTGGTGCTATACAACAACATTAACATATACGTAGAACTTTCTTCTATTGAACATTACCAAAAGGCAAATTCTACAGTGGTTTAAGGTCATGGTTTTCCAACTCCTGTCTGAAAAACACAAATGCAGGTAGAGCCAATTTTGGTCCATACCTTCAACTGCCAGCATAGCTGTAGTTAGTATTGGCAATGTGTATATAGGTGGCTGAGGGAGGACGTATATTTATGGAGAATCACCTAAGATTTCTGTATGCAAGAAAGTTTAATAAATTAATAATTAACAAAACAAAACAAAACAAACAACACCAACAAAAAAAAAAAAACACTAGGGAAGACAAAAGAAGAAAAATTGCCTCTTAAATTCCCTGAAACATGAAAAAATATTCAGAAACCTGAAATTTGGAAATCAAAGTAATCTAGTTTGATGCTTAAATAGGCAGTTTAGAGTCAACGTTAGCTCCCAGTATCTCACAACCTTAGTCTTAGTCTCCAATTGCCTTTTAATATTTACGTGAAGAGCTGATATATAGCTTTCTTCTTTTCTTTCTTTTGAGGAATATGTGAATGCCATATGGACAGGCACTTATATACATTGTGTCTTCTTCTCACCTCATAATGCTTTGTGTATTTAACACTTATACCATGTACAAATATTATACCCCTTAATATTTAACACTTTAAATATTATTTGGAAAAAATTATGTCATCTTTACCCTAAAATCAGGAAATAAGACCAAGAATAAATAAATAAATGTAGACTTAGCAGTGTTTAGTACCAAAGCACTATGGCATTACTGGCATTATTCTGCCATCAAGTACGCAGTCCTGCATTATGCATATAAATTCTCCACCTGGATCTGCATGCATTAGGGTCAAAATAATGTGATTTACCACTGTCAGAAAGCTTACACTGCTGCCTCAGTAAGGCATTAGGATACTCTATGTTCCTCTAACATCATAGATTCTTCCTATGAAAACCCTTCATCCAGCATATCTCAGTATGGAATTTAGAGCCTAAACATTATCAGTCCTGTTTTTACTGGATCGCTGCACATAATAATTAAAGATCAGGAGGTCCAAAGAGCCATCAAGCCCACCTTTCCTACCCTCATTGATAAACTACCTGGGATGTGTTCCTGTAAAAGCAGAGAAAACAAGTCTAGAACTTCCTAATACTCTTTCATCTGTATTTTAGAATAATGAATAATATTTTGCAGATCCTTGGTCTTTTTGTGACATCCAGCTGGCATAGATTGATGGCAGCCAAGATGAGGCTTGCTGCTCTTTATTAGCACTGTCTGGAACACATATTCTTCTCTATCAAGTTACAAGGCAGGAGGAATGAATAAATTCAATGTTAGAAAGTACCACCACCCCAAAAATGTAATGGATTTACTAGCTGATTCTGAAATATGTGCTTTACATGCCAATATTGACCATCTGCCTTTACTGGATCAGGCTGGGATGGTATTAACATTCTTCACAGCAGCCTGTGTATATGCTTTGCAGTTGTGGCTAGATCAGTGCTGGTAACACACCAGTGTTTTGGTTATTGCTGACCAGTGCTTCCGTGCTTCCACAGCATTAAGGCTATCTCTCCAATGCTGTACCACTGACAAAGGCCAGCAGGCTGTGGGTGAACAAGAGATTAGGAGGGGACACAGCCAGGACAGCAGTCTCAATACAATATTCCGTACTGTATGATGTCATGCTCAGCAGTAAAAACTAAGAGAAAAAAGACTCATGAGTTGAGATAAGGATGACTTAATTAATGGGAAAAGAAAAAGGGAAAAAATAAGTAAAGGCCACATGGAAGCACAGAGAAAGGGGAAAAAAATACCTCTACTTCCCATCAAAGAGCAATGTTCAGTCACATCCCAGGAAGTACGGCCTCAATACAAGTAGTGGTTGTTCAGGAGAAGAGGCATCTTCATAACTAGAGCCCTTTCTCTCCTTCCACTTTCCCACCTTTTATTGATGAGTGTGACACCACATGACACCACATGATATGGAATATCCTTTTGGTCAGTTTAGGTCAGCTGCTCTGGAAACGTCCCCTCCCCACATCTTGCCCACTCCCAGCCTGCTGGGAGTTGGGGGGGGGGGGGGGGGGGGGGGGGGGGCAGGAGTGGATTGGAGGGAGTACCAGCACTGCTCAGCAGTAGATACAACACTGGTGTGATATTAATGCTGTCCTAACTACAAGTGCAACACACAGCATTATATGGGCTATTGCAGGGAAAGGTAACTCCATCCCAGACAGAGCCAGTGCAACCTCATACTCACGAATGACAAAGTGCTTCCTGGAAACATGAAGGTCAAAGGCAGCCTTGGCTGCAGTGACCATGAGGTGGTGGAGTTCAGGATCCTTTGGGCAGTGAGGAAGGTGAAAAGCAAGCTGACAACCCTAGACTTCAGCAGAATAGACTTTGGCCATTTAAATTTCTGCTTGAAAAAGTCTGATGTAACAAGGACCTAGAGGGAAGAGGGGTCTGAAAAGCTGGTTAATATTCAAGGATCACCTCCTCCAGGCTCAAGGGAAGTCAATCCCAACAAATAGGAAGTCAGACAAAAAATGTTAGGAGACCTGCATGGATGAACAAGGAATTCCTGGCCAAACTTAGAAAATAAACATATGATACAAACACAAAAAAGAAGCATGCCGAGGGTGGAGGCAAGCATGGATAACTTAGGAGGAATACAGACACTGTTGTCCAAGCATCTGGGCATAAAATTATGGAAGTTAAAGCCCAGATGGAATTGAATCTGGCCAGATTTGTCAAGGACAAGAAGGGCTTCTATATCAATGATAAAAGGAAGACTAGGGAAAATGTGGGCCCACTGCTGAACATTATGGGGGACTTGGATACACAGGACAGTGTAAAGGCCCAGATACTGAATGCCTTCTGTGTCTCAGTCTTTGCTAGCAAGACTGTCCTTCAGGAATCTCAGGTCCCAGAGACAGGGAAAGACTGCAGCAAGGAAGCTGTACCTTTGGTGGAAGAGGATCAGGTCAGGGAATGCTTAAGGAAGCTGAACATACTTAAGTCCGTGGGCCCTGAATGGATACACCCATGACTGCTGAGGGAGCTGACAGATGTCATTGTGAGCCCACTCTCTGTAATCTATAAACTTGAGAAATGTCTGACAGAAAACTTGTGAAATTCAACAAGGAGAAGTCCAGAGTCCTGCATTTGCATAATAACCATCCCAGTCACCAGCACATGCTGAGGATCACCCAGCTGGAAGGCAGCTCTGGTTTCCTGGTAGAAAAAAACTTGGACATAAGCCAGCAACATGTCCTTGTGGCAAAAAAAAAAAATAAAAAAAAAATGGTATCCTCATCTGCCAGAGGTAAAGTACTGTCAGCACATGAAGGGAGGTGATCTGTTCCCTTGGACGCCTCACGTGGAGTACTGGGTCCAGTTCTGGGCTCCCCAGCAAAAGAGACATGGAGCTACCAGAAAGAGTCCAATGAAGGGCAATTAAAGTGATCAGTGGAGTGGAGCATATCCCATATGAGGAAAGGCTGGAAGATCTGGGAGTCTTCAGCCTAGAGAAGAGCAGGCTGGGGGGTGGGGGGGAGATCTGATCAGTGTTGATAAATACCTAAAGGGAAGGTGCAAGCAGGGCGGAGCAAGGCATCTTTCAGTGGTGCCCACTTTCAGGACAAGAGGCAGTGGACACAAATAGAAGCACGAGAGGCTCTGTCTGAACATCAGGAAACACTTTTCCACTCTGGGGTGAGTGAGCACTGGCACAGGTTGCCCAGAGAGGTTGTGGAGTCTCCTCCCTTGCAGACAGGCAAAAGACATCTGGACATCTAGACATGGACCTGGCCATCTGGCTTGTGCTTGAGCAGGGGATTTGGACCAGAAGCCGTTTCCAATCTCACCCAATCTGTGATTCTGTGAAATTACTACAGTGACTAGTTAGATTTTATTCAAAGAGTTCAGATGTTTGTAGCTCAAAATAAAGATTCAGGTGAATTGTGTAAGAGGATTAAAACAAACCCACTCCTCTGGAACTGAACCCTTTGATTTCTCCTATCTTTTAACCTTTGACAACAATTCATATGTTGATCAAGTGTTAAGTTGATGATCAGATTTTTTTTTTATTATTTTTTTTTTTTGGGGGGGTGGGGTTCAGGGGGTGGTCCAACACAGGAGTTGGACTTGTTCATCTTTGTGGGTCCATTCCAATCCTTCCAACTTGGATATTCTATGATTCTATGTAATGGCTGGGGGTAGTTGGGGGAGGGGGAGTATGCTGATGCTTCTCAGGAAGTGGCTGAATACTGCCACTTTTTTTTTTCTTTCTTTTTTTTTTTTTTTTTTTTTCTTTGCTTCTGTGTGTGTCCTTTGCTGTTATTTCATTTAACTGCTGTTATCTCTACCCATGAGGGTTTTACATTTCATATTCTCCCTCTTTTGAGCTGAGGATGGAGAGTGACATAGTGGCTTGGTGGACAACACACTTCCATTCCACTGTATATGATTAAATCCAAGTAGCAATGTGTTTTTGTGGTTTAGTCTTGCTGACTATAACACAGACTTCCTAAGGTGGGTTAATATCAACACAAATACTGTTAAAACTTGCAGCTAACATATCAAAATGTATTTTGGTACTCTTTCTTAGAGAATGAACACATGAGCCTGGACACACCAGCTATAAAACCTGGTGACGGCTCCTTTTGAAGATGCAAATTTACTTTTGAAGATGAAAATTACCATCTGGTTTAGGAGTTTAAATTGTCACATACATTACATAAACTATTAGAATTCAATCTTATGCAATCAGTTCAGAGAAATCTAGTAGAATAAATGTTTTCTTATTTAAAAATGTAAAAAAGAAAAAAAAAAAAAGAAAAATAAAACAGAAAATTAGGAAAATACCAGTATTCTCCATCTATAAATAATCCTCAAGGAAAATCTTCTTTCAGATAATCATTCCCCTTCTTTCTTGTTCATAACGTTAAAAATAAAATAACATAAAATATAAAATTAAAATAAAATAAAATAAAATTAGAAGCACATTATTATTGTTGTTGTTGTTGTTGTTGTTACTTATTATTATTACTATTCCTAAGTGGCTAACCATCCCACTACTGTGTGGTAGTAAATAAAATTTATATGCTATGTTTTCCATTCCTTCCTAGTAAAAACGTTGAGACAAAATGGTTCTCCCACCTACTGGCCTTCTTTTTTCCTTTCCTTATCTAAAAAGGTCATTCAATCTCCATTGTTTTTCTTATGGATTATTTAAGAAATGGAAAACAGACTAAAATGTGTCACTTTCCCTAAGACATTTTCATAACATAATTATACTTTGAAATTAATTAAGAACAAAGAATACAGATGAAATTTCAGGAGGACATAGAGTTTTGTTGCAAAAGAGAAAAAAACAGTGGATCTGTTCTACTAAACTATATTGATCTGGTGATCCTTGACTAAGTTATTTCCCCCAGAAAAAAAAAAAAAAAAAAAAAAAAAAAAAGGGCTGTCTTTCAGCAAGAATTTACTCCGTTAGCATTTAGATCTCATTAAGAAGCAAATCCTAGGAGAGTATAAGAAAGGAAAGCACTGGCCAACTGCTCTTCCTTTCTACATAATCAAAAGCTCTTCCTAAAAATAATGACCTCTCTCACACACACTGCAATTTCAAATATATCTGATGTCCTCCAGAACATAAGCATAAGAATACTAGTCAGGGGCAAAAGATTGACAGCAGCAGAGCATAGGCAAGAGATGACTTGGCTTAGTTGTTTAGCTTTAGTTGCAGAACATGGTAACGTAGTCCACACTGCCTTGCTAGAAATGTGCAAGAGCCAAAACCTGGAGACCAGACTTTGTTAACTTCTTCTGATTACTAAGTATTACAGAAGAGCCAGGGAAAGCAGGAGTTCTGGGACAAAGGACAAACAGAGATTCAAGTTCATTTATACATCATTTTCTCATACCAGCTTGCACCCCATCAAAAATTACAGAATGATTGGTACTTATCTTCATGTGCATAAGACAGTTTTATTTCTGCTGCAAGGGTTTGCATCCCCCACACACTCTGAGCTATCTTACTACATAATACATTTCTTCTGCAGACACCTTCCTAGCCATGGAAATAATAACAATAATAATAACAACAACAATAGTAAATCGCACACATGTGTAAGACTGTTTCTTTCTTTTCTTTAAAGATACTATATGTGACATTTAACAGATTTGTCAGAGCCAGTTCAAGCTGATGTTTGAAATGCTGTTCTTACATTGGATACAGAGTAGGATATCACTTGTCTGTGATACTTCCTGCTCTAATATGTTGATAATACATAGCTGTAAAAGGTAAACATCTCTTCCAAAATCTACTGAATAAGAACAAGTCTGCCATAGCATTTTAGAGCGTAAGATTACAAAATTATTGAATAATGTGAACAATTAACATACAACTAAAATTCTTATGAAAATCAGAACCCTATAAATCAGCAGTGTCTTAGAGCAGAATCTCAGAGAAAACTAAGAAAAAAAATATATATATATTTTTAGGAGCCATTATCATCTTGACACACTGGTAGGTCAAAATGGAATTTTCTGGAAAAAAAAATGGCTTATTTTTTATCAAAATAAACAGGTGACAGGATTATATAACTCTCAAAATATTTATTACTTCCAAAATTAAAACTCCATATCTTGATAAAGCACTGATAGTTATGAAGAAGAGGAACACACTGTAAGAGTAACAGGTTTTCGTATCAGTTTTCTACTATTTTCTATCAAAATGCTAGTTTTGATAGGGTTTGGATCAAATATCTTGGAAACAAGACATTTTTATATATATTTTAATGTATCATTTTAATAATAATCTACGTATTTGATTCGACTCCCAAATCAATCGTACAAAGAGCAGAACCAGAATTAAAACTGATTAGCTCCTAAGAAATGGGAACTGTGCTGAACCTATCTATACAATTACAAAACCTAAAGATGAGAATAATTTATATATTTACATATGCTGTGTAGGGTACTGATGGCGTGTTCTGCTGTTTTCTCCAAAACACGTTTAAAATGTACCTAAATTTCTATTTTCTTTTTATATTATTTCTTTTCAATGTATTAGCTCTTTTCTAAGCTTATAATATATTTGACTGTCATTCTTAATATATATTCCTACACTTCTACTTTTTAACTTTGTAGTGATGTCTCCTATTTTATGAAAAATGATTCCTCTTCCTGAACAAAAGCCACAATGCTTTAAGCACAGTATCACCCCACTCAGCTGCTACTTAGCTAATATAAACATATAGAAACAGATACCAAGCTATCAACTTGCTCAGACAGTTTAGCTCTCTTAATATTACTGTATTCATACTTTAAACAAATTAATCAGACAATAACCCATGTCCTAGTCGTTATGACCCCATCAGATGGCTATTTCAGAAGCTACTATGTGGGCAGCCTAAAGTGCATATCAGTTCCCACTGTGTAGGCTCTTTTACTTCGGAGTAAACATCAGTCTTCTAATGTGGAGAAATTCATAGACTATTTTTCTTGTCTTTTGATTTCATTTAAGAAGGGATATGTCAGAATATGTGCTTAGGAGTACAAAGCAATCATTTTTTAACCACTGGTGGAAAAGCAGTGTGCCAGTAGAGAAAGAAGCGTTGCAGTCATGCATTAGTCAAGCAGAGTCAGACCAATAGATCACAGATAACTGTACAGCACATAGCTATGAGTTTCTGTGTTTAAAACTGAAAGAAAAAATAATAATAATAATAATAAGACAGTGCTGGGAAGTGATACAGCAGATTTTATTTTTCAAAATATACTCTCCACTGTGCTCTGGTAACTAAAGTCAGTCACAAGGAAATTCAAAACTAATTTGGAGAATGGAATGCAACTATATCTGTGAAGACTGCTCTTCATAGCACAGGCTAATAGGAAATATTCCTGTGTGAATTATTGTAGGGCATGTATGTATACCTTAAGGCTTCAGCAGATGGTAAATGGCATTCTAAAAGTTTGGTACTAAATTTAAGCTGAGTTGTATGTTGATACCACCAGCAATAACAGTTCTAATATCCCTAGAAAAGTCAAAACACAGCAGCAAAATAATAACAACTTCAGGACAGCATCCAGAAGCTCTGTCAAAATGTTTAGCTGAAAAGCTTTTGTAGTGAAACCGTGGCTGTTTACAAGACTAAAAGTCTAAATGATATGATTTAGCTCATGTCTCAGAACAAATGTAATAGCAGCTGGACTTAAACTCAATATTCACTACAAGGTTCCAATTTAAAAAATAAAAATAAATAAAAAATAAAAAAGTATATGAATAAAAGAGCCAAAGTTAATGGAGTTTTGTGGTTGCAACCCAAGGGAAGAAAAATACCCCAAAGTTCTACAGCAATTTTACAATCTACTACATTTTATTTTAATGGATGACTCTAGAGGTGATTGAAACTCATATAATGCACTAAATATATCATTTCAGACATGATTCATAAATGTTTAAAGTGTATCTGTGCCTGTTATGATTTTCTTTTATGTTTACTGAACCTTTACATTTTTAGCACTTTGTGTTTCTAGAGGTAGCTTACAAGTTTATTTTCAGTTCAATGCAGACTGTTACACAGGAAGTAAACAGGGCACACTCCGCCATGAATATTCCTTCTTTTTCAGTTTTGTCATTTTCAGCATGTAAAATAAAAGATCATTTGGACTGCGAGTCAATGATTGTTTTTTTGGCCAACACAGCAAAAACACTAGCCAAATCTTTTTCAGACAGAACAAAGTTATACCAAGCTTAAGTTTACAAATGGAAGGAATGCCAAAGCCATTAGTAGACCACAAAGAATAGGTTCTTCAGAGAGCTGTGCCCAAGTCATACACAGTGGGGGTTAAGAAAACAAATCATAAGCTCATTTGAAATGGATTCAGGTTTTAGTTCAAAATGTAACGTTTTAAGCCTTCCAAAAAACACAAAGACCAAAAATTAGTCTGATTCTGATCCTTTGTTTAATGGCCAAACCTCCTGAATCTTCCTGATAATGCTCCACCACTATTTTTCTGATGAAATCAATCCTTTCCATTGTGAAAAATAAATAAATAAATAAATAAATATGAAGAATGGTTTGTCCCTTTGTCAATAAAAATCCAGTTGGTGACATTTGAAATAAGCTGTTGCTTTGGTATTTCCCAGAGAAGACTGACTGACCGCTCAAAATACCACTTTAACCTTTTCCCTTTTTTTTTTTTTTTTTTTTTTCATCTGCATTCTTCATATTCTCTGTATTTTCTCTCACTCAGATACAGCAGTTTGTCTTTCAGCTGTTTCCTGGTCAACACACAGAAATGAAACATTTTCCAAGTGGAGTTCAAAATGTCAAGTAAGTTAGCAAAAGCAGATTTTCTTCTCCAAGCTGAAAGATATGTTTTCCTGGAGGTTTCTTGAAATATGATATCCCTTGCTTATCTTTGTCCAAGTAAAATACCAAATTTATGCATAAGCAACTGGCTACAAAAACAACAACAACAACAAGAAAAGATAAAACCATACAATCAGAACTAGAATGAGGATCAATCAAATAAATAAGTATTGGTCTGGTATTTTCAGAACACAAAGCAGAAGCAAGTAGGTAGTATACAGTGACGTTCTATTAGCATCTATTAGCATCTAATAGAATATCACTGTATACTACCTACTTGCTACAGTTTATGTTAATTTACACCAAAGAGTGAGATTTTCAGTTGCACAGTGTTTTTGACCTGGAGGTCACAGCATGCTTACTGTAAGCTGTATTTTTAAACCAAAGCTCGGAAGGGTTAAATGGCAAAGTACATCAACAGCCTAGATGAAAAGGAAAACATTTAGCAAGCATTTGAAAAGTGCTAGAAGCTAAATCTCTTTGGGAATGTCCGGACAATGAAAGTAAATGTGTGTTATAAGCTTCAATTGGTCTAAAAACAGAGTGAAAGAGCCCTGCATGGACTAGCAATTCTATGTGTATTTTAGTACATCAGGCTCTGAAAATCATGTACATCATCATGAGAACTACTCAGCCCAATTAGACTGAGGATGGGCTGAGTATGCCTACACAGTTGAACATCAGACCATCATACCAAGTGTGAGTGGCAGCAAATTGGTTCTATTTGAATCTGAGGATTCACACAGGAGTTGGATTTTTAGACAGTGTTAATGAGCAGATATCCTCTGAAATCAGCAGCCCTAGAAGAACTGAGAAACCCAGCTGCCTGAACAAAGACGTCTGCATTGGTCCAAAAGCTGTGAAGAAAGCTATGGAGAGCCAGCACTATATCACCAGTGACTAAACCATCTCTTCATAGGGCCATGCTCATGCCACAGATCATGTGCTTTCTACTAGAAGCTTCCAGGAGATAAATACACTCAGGATTAGGGTAAGAAGACAGTAAAACAGTGGCAGGGAAAACAGTAGAAGAACAAGGGGGAAGAAGAATATTTTCTTCACTCACCCTAGAAAAGGAAAGACCTCTAGAGGATTTCATGTCACAGGCATCCAAAATTCTAGTGTCCACAAATGAACTCATTCTCAACTGAAAACAACTTTATCTGACAGATAATATTTTTAAATTCAGTTAAGACTCTAATTCACTTCCCAACAATATTTGAAGGTGAATTTGTATTAACATTTTCTGACACTCTAAACATGCATGTTATGCCAGTTTGGGCTTGTGGATTTTTCTCTTACTAAAGTAAAATGTATCTTTTTTTTTTTTTTTTTTTTTTTTTTTTTCCCATGCATAACTTTCAGTCTTAATCTAAGGAAGCCTACCAAAAAGTTAATTTATACTCTCTTTACATCTCTGAATTTTTGTTCTCATGTACCTTGTATTTCTAAGTAAACTAGCATCAGCATAGCCTGAAAAAAAAAAAACACAGAGGCAGAATATTGGTGCAGACATCTCTTTCCTTGATCCACAAGGCCGCTTTCATTTATTTATTGATTTTATAATATTAATACTTCATATAGCAGCAACAGTGACAATGGAATTAAACTTTGTGACTGGAAAATGATCTCCTTCTTTGAAAATAAATGCCTCAGACTCATCTAAGTATTTATTTTCCATAACTTCACTTAAAGTTACTCGACATTTAACTTTCTATGGGACACCGTTATTCATTCACAGTCTTCAGTTCCATTTGCCTCACTCCTCACTTATGCCACATAAAACTGACATCAGCCTATCAGACATCTGGAGGCTAAACTTTCTCTTTATATTTACTGCTGATCATTTTTAAAATATCAATAAATAAATAGCTATTTTAATTAAAAAAGTCCTGCCAATGTTTCTTGGCTAGAACAAACTTTTCTTCATGCAAATAATCTAGCAGATGGGGGATGGGGAGAGGGGAAGGGGGAAGGGGAGATGGGGGGACAACATGACACAATTACTACTGCATCAGTATCTATCAAAAAGATGACAGTGTTTACATCAATCTTTGTAAAAAGCAAGATAAAAACATTGAAAATAAAATCAGCACACAGAAAACAATTTTCCCTATCATTTCCCCTAACATTCCCCTGTGACAATGATTTCTTTGGCTGAGATTATTTCTTTTAACCCATTCATTCACTACTTTTCACCTAATTCATAGTTTTGTGTAAATCTTAGCTGAAGACAAAATATTTTCAAGCTATAAGAGGTCATTAATTCATTCTCTTTCATTTGTTTAATTATTAGTTGCTTTATGTGCCAGGAACAATTTATAATGTAACATTAACTTAATATCTGGAATTATGATAATGTGAAGTTGTGTCACTCTTTACAGAAAAATATTTTACAATCCCTTCCAGAGATATTACAACCATATAAGGGACTCTAAAACTATTGGAGATCTGTTATATTTGTGCAGAATATGTATAACTTATAATTAATAATAATTTTTAATGCTTACAACAATTTTGATCCAGCAAGTAAAATGCAGGATTTTTTTTAGTTTCTCAAACAATTAGTCAACTTTTTTATAAGAACATAAAGCTCCCTAAATGTAATACAGAAAGATTTCTAATTCTCATTTATTAATTGTGGCTGTAGAAATCTCAGTAGTGCAGTCTTTAGTAGTATATCAAAAAGAACTGAGGATGGTTAAGTGATGTCATCTGCAGTCCAGGTGCCCTCAAATGTATTACAGATGTGGTTTTTGTGCTTGGACATTGTTCTCTAACTCCTATCATGCATTTGCAAACACTATGAAACACTCATGTAATGAGAAGGCAGCTATTTATCCTCCTCCACATGAAGACCGGACATTAGTTTAAAGCAATGTTTGCCAACACAACCTATGCATGTTTTATCCATAATCAAGGCAGTGTTGGACTAAGAACACAGAGCAGATATCTAGATTTATGCCATTTGAAACCTTTTCCAACCATCTGAAACTAATCAGAATACTTCTAGATCAATACTGATTTGTGAGAAAGTTTAATATTACCCCAAGCATGGGAAGCCCTAATACAATAGTATATAAATCTGATGTTTAATTTTACCAGAGGACTGTCTATTAAAAAAGATAAAAGGTATAAATTCCATTGAAACATTCCTCTTAGAGAGATAACACAAACTTTTTTTTTTTTTTTTTTTTTTTTTTTTTCCAGGTTTCTAATACAGATTTTGCCCAGCTTCAATGTTTTCCTCTCAACTGTAATCAGAGAATTCATGTAAGTAATTTTGTAAAACTGTATTATGTCTATAGGCCAAATTTTTAGACAGAGTAAATTGGTTTGTATTGGAAGCTCACTCTTAAGTTCTAAAAAAGCAATACCCATGAGGTTCATAACAAAGTTTCTGATCAGAAAAATAGCAGTTCCCCTGCACTCATTAGATTCTTTTGTAATAGTCAGTTGAGCTATTTCAAAAATAAATACTGAGTTCAAAGTTGAAAGTTGATCTTGAAAAGTGGCTTGCAAGTTCTGTATTTCTTTCTTTAGCCTTGGAGCCTTGGAAAGGCTAATATTGAACTAAGTATTTGATTTCTATTTTCTCATGTGTCTTTATTTTTTCCCAACTCTCCCACTCCCGCCCCCCCCCCCCCCCCCCCTTTTTTTTTTAAGGATTTGATAGATAGGTGAAATAGGCAGAGCAGTGGTTTTGCAAATCTTTAGAGAAATTGTGGGAGAATTACCACTAACTTAGATAAAGAATTTATCTTTCCTTAAATTAGTCCCAGCTATAACAATTTTTTTATCACTTGCTCACCAGAATGCAGTCCATGTACAGGACTTCAATGTCTTTAAGCAGTATGTCAAAAACCTCATATAAAAGACCCTTGAAACCTCATCCATCTGAGCTTCAGTCACCTGTAAACATGTTAAGTGCTAAGTCTGGACCTAAGTCCAGAACACACTCATCGAATTCCAGAACACGTATTACTTCAAAGAACAAAGCAAAGATGACACAGATTTACAGATACTGCCTATGGTTTGTACAATTCCTTGAGAAAGCAGGAAGTCAAAAACAGATCAGAGTCATTCCTTAGGCAGAGATGAATTAAGCCTGTTTCTCAGTAAAACAGATATATCAGAAAGGCCATTGCCAACTTTAGGGAACCGAATAACTTACTCATGCTGTGGAGACTGGGCAACAGCACAAAGGAATGAAAGATAATGAAAGATCTATGTGCTTAGGGAGATCCCTACGCTGCAGTCCCTCAACAAGTGCAAGAAGCTCCAGATACAGCTGAATGAGGTTTGGCATTTCTGAGGCTGGAGTTTGGAAAAAGGTATCAAAACATACTTATGTATCCATGTCTTCTCCTTCTCCTTTAGGGGGAAAAAAAAAATAAAAAAAATAAAAAAAAAAACACTTTATTTGAGTGTAGTTAGATTAAACTCCTATTAACAAGAACACACTGTTCCTAAATAATTGGCAGAAGTCTGAACAGAAATCAATTTCCCTATGGCTACTTTGCGTTCTGTTCCTTGAAACACCTGATATCATAATACTGCAAGTTCTTTATTCAAAATACACAAGGTCTAAATTTTATTGTAATGCAAAAAAAAAAAAAAAAAAAAAACTAGAATTGTTTTTGTAAACATCTTTTATTGTTTTATGAATTAAAAAGCATCAAGGCAAAATGTGTCTGGCTTTTTAGTTAAGTAGTGGAGCTGACAAGAATTCCCATCACACTGAGACCCATTTTAGGGTCTGTGGCACTGGTACAAGAAGTCAGATTATTTATGGAGTTCTCATAAAATGCTGGTGTTTGACTGCATTATCTCAAATTCAGTTTGCCAATATAGAATTCCTTCTTCAACATGTACTAATCCTTGGGGTTACATCTATTTCAAAGACTGAAGTAATATGAGTAGAACTAAATCTCTACATCAGCACACACTCTGAGTTAAATTTGCTCAGAGGAGGCTTTGGTTTGTATATTGCAGTATATTTAAATCATAGTTATTTGTAAAGAAAAAATATATTTGTAAAGAAAAGAATGTTAAAATATATACATATATATATAGTGAGTATAGGTGCAGCATATTCTAATTACCCTTCTGGCTAATCAGAGGGTAATCTGGTAATCAGAGGTAATTAAGGAGGTGTGGAGAGTCAGGCCTGATGCACAGTCTCCTAGAAGATGGATCTGAACACTTTCCTTGGATTAAATATTTTCTGTTCAGTTTCGTCCATCACTAACATGCTACTGTACACACTGCTGCTTTGAAAGTACGATATTAGATTTGCTCATTACTTGTTTGATTATTTTAAAAGAAAAGAGACATAGGGACTTTTCTTCAGGAGACAGGAGGAGACATTTCTACATAGAGGTGCATTTGATTCCTGAAGAGTGGAAGAGTTTTTGGCATACTCATAGTATTTCTTAAGGTCATTTCAGGCACTGCCCTGCTGCATACAAGTCATTATGCAACCCATTCTGGGAATTGTTGTTTCTGTTCATATACAGGGAGCTTACTGCAGAAGTTTCAGGCTTCAGTTAGAAGCAAGGTGCTTAAAAATTAAGAATTGCATTACTCAGCCTTGCAAAGGCTGTGTCTTCAAAGACTTTACCCTTTCTTTAATTACAGCTCTAAACTCCTCCAGAAAGTACATCCAGCAGCATGAGAGTATTCACTCTTAAGAGTCTGTCAGTTGACCAGATACAAATACCTCAGATAACTGAAGCATGATGGCATTTGCTATGATTTTGAAACTTCTTTGGTTTTAAATCTGGGGAAATGTACAAGCAAATAAACATTTTAACCTATTTAGGTTTCATCTGTACTTGGACAAAAATTCAAATGAAGTGATCCAGTGCACACAGATGAATAACCTTAGAAAAATGAAGGGTTAAAAATTAAAGAAAGAGAACCTTGTTAAACATTAGAAACAGGTGTTCTTAAGGTTTCTCAACTGTTAAATCAGTAATATCCGTAAGATACAAGATATCCACAAGTCTCCAGATGAAACTGAGAAACTTGTTCTCCTTGGAAACTTTGTTTGTTTGTTTGTCTTCTGGAAAAATTATTTGTCTGGCATTTAACTTTTGTTTCACGGAATTGTTACTACTATGAATATGTAATACATGCTGACATCTGTTTGTTTATTGAGCTTTTTGCTAAAGTGTCTAATCACGTAACTCATACTATCAAGAAGGGTATACAACTCACGAGCATATTTAAAATAGTAGAGAACTCACTCCCTGCTGCCTAACATCGTATCCTATATAAACATTTGAGCCTAAGAAGAGTGTAAAGTACATAAGAAAGACAGCCAACATCCTCTGCTCATGCAGGAACATTCTTCATCTCTTTTTCAATGTGTGGCAGAAGGTGCTATGGAGATTTGGATCCAAATTTTCATTATTTCAGTGAGACTTTATGAGATTATTCTGGGCATTAAAAAGACATTTTTCAAGGTTATGAGTTTCATCTTGTACCATTCACCAATATTTCCTTCAAGTTTGCTGTTTCATCTTTTTCACACCATATCATTCTGTCATAAGCAAGGACATATATGATCAGTAACTTGTATAATCCTGAAATCAAAAGTCAGTCAAAGCAAACCAAGGTCTAGAAACAGAGCTGTCAAGTGGTTAAGTATATAGCTTTTTAAAGAGGCAATGCAGGTGTATGGTCCATTGCTTGACCATAGCTCAAGTTCACATAGCACTGTTGCAGTTTAGAACAAGAGGTAGATGAGATGTAGATTTGCAGTTAGAATCCTAGGACACCTGCAACTAAGATACATGTTTATCAGAGTAACTGCAGAACTCTCTTAGAGATCAGTGGTCAGGAGAAAACCTCTCCTTTTTTATAGTCCTGACCACTGAGGTCAGGACTTGGTCCTCAGCTTGCAAAAAGAGACTGTTCACAGCTAACAACTGGGATGACAGCCCATACAAAACCTGGGACAGAGAGACTGTACTCAGGGTGATAGCCAGATATTATGGTACAACCTTGTTAAACTCACTTCATTTTCACTGCCCCGTTAATTCTGAAAAAAAAAGTAGAGGAGATAATGCAGTGCTCACAGCTGTATTTTTAATTGGTTACCTGCAAGAACTTGAGGAGAGCAGTCAGGAGAGCAATGTTTCATGCTGAATTTTCTTATACAGTAGTTTAAGAAATCTTATAGCTATAGTATAAGAAACCTTATAGTATAGGAAACCTTTCCTTCTGTGCACAATAAAAGTTTTGGGACATTTTTAGAACCACTTGTTTAAAATATCCATGTTTCAAAGACAGACCTAGAAAAGGATTCAAGGCCTGACTGCTCATCCAAATGTTCCCACACTGCCAAGATGTTCTCATATAACTGTGTGTCAAGGGCAACTCTAAGCCTACAGACACAGATAAAAATATTCTGGCACTAACTATGTTTGAACTATGAAAGAAATAGAGTGATGTGCTTTTATGGCTTTTGAGCTTTTTGCTCCTATTCTATCCACTGAATATTGCAGAGTTATTGTCTGGGACATTTTTGTTTTATTCTGTATTCCTTTAAATAGTCAGCTCTCGATTTCAAGGAGACTGTTCCATGGTACTCTCTGAGACTAGGGTCTTCTTCTCATCCTCCCACCAGGAAGTAGAGAGGAAGAATCCCATGACTCTTTCTAGGAGCTTAAAGAGAGACTGCTCAAGTGAAGGTAGAGAGAGGTAAGAGACTGGCTGAATGTTTGTTTTAGCTAGAGATAAGACCTTGGAGAGAAGAATAATGTTTTCATGTTTTCTTCACACCCTCAGAACTAATGCAAGAAAAGGAGAACATAATTATTTCTGTGGTAGGAATAAGCTTTTAATGGTGTACATTAGAAGTAGCTATGCTTGGGATAGTCTAGTAGCTTGTCTGCATTATGCCAATGTCAATACAGCAAATTGGTATGAAATTATTTTGGGGTTGACCAACAGCTACTCAGTTTGAAAATGTTTTGGGGGATGAGTTTTGCTAATACTTTCCAGTTGAAGTACAAGGTGCCTAGATTTACTGGCAAGGCCATGGTTTGCCCTGGTATCAGTGGGAAATTGGTCCAGAAGTGCTGTTTTTGTTGGTTTTATTTCATTCACATTTCTTATTTAATAGACGAGAAACAAAAATGAGGCATTAACAACCTTATTGGCCCACACCAATTTTATCTAGCAAAATGGATAAAACGTGGGTTTCCATTGCTTCAGCTGGCAATGGACTGACATTTGGCAGCAAACAACCTTTCTAAAGTTCAGGCACTGCATTATAAAGATTATAAAGGGCATCATTAGAATTGGGGAGGGAAATTGTTACTCAGCATTTCAATTACTGAGCTACATGAGTGGCAGTAAGAAATAATAAACACAAATTAGTACTATTGATTGTTCCTAAATATTTATTCAGCAGCCTTTAAAAGTGATCTGTGTTTGGATACTCTCATAAATTTGGAAACAAATACACTCACTTCTCTGTCTCCACTTTCTCAAAATACAGTTTCATTTTTTTTTTATTTTTTATTTTTTTTCAATGCAAAATTACGGACCTTAAATATTCTCCTTAGTAATGTTTGCACCCCATTAGCTTTTGTCTCCGCCTTCTTTCCTGCTGTAGGCACATATAATTTATTGGAAGCATTCTTGTGATTTATAATGCAACCAAATAAACAGCAAGGCAACTTCCATAAAATTTTATATTTTTAATTAGCCCTCAGAGACTGTGAGTACAGAATGCTGTACATATTGCAATAAATCACTTATAGCTTGCCATTAGTGAATATGGTAGCCTTACAGTATTCAGAAAATGATTTTCTTGTAGTCATTCCTAAAAGAAAAGGGAAGTCCATGTGTTACCAATATGGTGAGTCCTGCAGACACTGATAAAGGATTTTTCGGGGATTTTTTTTTTGGATTTTTATCTAAATACTGCAAGGGCATATTTATCCTTCTTCTACTAATACAAATGATTTCTTGAACAATTCTTTTTTTTTTTTTTTTTTTTTTTTCTCCATTTCAAATGTTAAATGAAAGAAAATGTGTTAATATTTTCATGATGCAAATATGTTTATCATTAACTGCTGTCCTGGGTGTGCAAAACTTATTTTTAGGCCAGGATTTTCTTCGTTTCTTACAATCTAATTCATGCTTAAAATAAAGCAAAACAAAAGCAAAAGACCAAAAGTCTCTACAAACCAAACAACACATCTTTCAGGCCAAGTTGAATTTATCATGGTAACAGAGATATTACTCTGTGGATTTCAGCAGTATTCAGCTGTCATAGTTACTCACATGAACTGATAAATCTGTAATGGCTGAAAGACAGCAATTGATTTATGAGTTTGTCAGAATGGAATGGAACCACTGAATATGGCCTTATATTAAAAATCTGCAATTTTTCACATGGAATTGCTTGCCTTAATAAATGTGAGAATAAGTTTGATTTCACTCAGAATTAATGTAGTTTGAAATTGAAATGAGTCTCACTTCCTGCCTCCAGGAAGTCTGCTGACATTTTTAGTGTAACATCTAAGCCTTTAAAAAAAGAAGCTGAAAATGGAAAACAAGATAAATTTTCAATAATTCACACAATGAATACATTTGATGAGGTCAAAATCAATTAAATTTAGAATATATCAATTTGGTACAGGACCAAGCTAGTTATTTTCCAACATCAATGCCACTATCATTAGTGTAGCTGAAGAAATCTGACTATCATATTGATTAAGAGGGAGATTTCTTAAATGTATACTCATTTAGACAAACTTCCCCATTCCCTCATTGTCACCTACCCATAATGTAACTGCAAAGACATCTCTATCTCTATGTGATATGAGGATATTATACTAAACACATACGATAGGTGATAATATCATAAAGATATTTCTTCCACTCTCAAGAGAGAAATATATGTAATGGTAGCATTGCAGATTTTCATCTCTACAACACTTCGGGCTAATCTCATAAAGCTACGGATAACTTGAAATACTTATACGTAGTTAAAGAAGAATGTACAATTCTAGCAAAAAATATTTGCTGAGGAAGAGAATAAGCACCTTCTTTAGCTGTAATACTGTGCTTTTGTTTAATGAAATAAAGTTGTAATTTTTCCACTAGTTTTTATATAATTGAGATTTACTTCTCAGAATATTGCTACAACAACCATTTTTCAGCACAAAGAAACTTTAAGCATTACACACTAGAAGAAAATTATCTCCTTATGCTACACAAAACTTAGTATAGTGACCTGGTCCTTGAGACACGTTCTATTAATCCTTTCTCTTATTCACAGTTAAGTTGGTTGGAACAGGACAAAGATGGACATAGCAGCATCTTGTCAGTTCAAGGATCTCTCCTCATTCTGTTTCATTTCCATGAGAAATGTTTCTCCCAGCTACACCATAAAAGAGTTGTAAGGAAAAGTAAAGTGCAAAAATTCACCATATAGACACACACAAACACGCAAACACACACAAAAGCTAGAGAAGAAGTCTGGTTTCATTTATGAAATAAAACTCATATGCACACTCTAGAATTCAAAAATATGCATTTATATGCAAGATATTAAAGAGCACCAACCCCAAGACAGATCCCTGAGGGATACCACGCATCACCAGTCTCCACTTGGACATGGAGCCAGTGACCACCACTCTCTGCTTGCAACCCTCAAGCCAATTCCTCAACCACTGAATGGTCCAACCTTCAAATCCATATCTCACCAATTTGGAGACCAGGATGTCATGTGGGTCTGGGTCAAAGGCCATACAGAAGTCCAGGTAGATGATGTCGGTTGGTGTCAAGGTTTCAACCTTGCCAACTGATGCAGTCACTCCATCATAGAAGGCCATCAAATGGGTCAGGAACAATTTGCCCTTGATGAAACCATGCTGGCTGTCTCAAATCGCCTCCTTGTTCTGCATGTGCCTTGACATGGCTTCCAGGAGGATCTGTTCCATGATCTTGGCAGTCACAGAGGTGAGACTCATCAGTCTGTAGTTCCCCAGGTCCTCCTTTCTACACTTTAAAAAATGGGAGTGATGTTTCCCTTTTTCCAGCCACCAGGGACTTCGCCTGACTGCCAGGTCTTTCCAAATATGATGTAGAGAGGCTTGGCAACTGCATCAGCCAGTTCCCTCAGGACCCTGGGATGCATGGCATCAGGCCCCATGGACTTGTACCTGTTCAGTTTCATCAGGTGGTCTTGATCTTGCTCTTTGCTTATAGGCAACTTTGCTTCCCCAGCCCTCACCATCCCAGACTCAAGAGATATGGGAAGCCTGACTGGCAGTGAAGACTGAGCCAAAGAAGTTAAGTACCTCAGTCTCCTCCATGTCTGTTGTTACCAGTTTTGCCTTCTCATCCATCAGAGGGGGTATGCTCTCCTCGACCTTCCTTTTCTGAGCAATATACCTATCGAATCCCTTCTCACTATTCTTTGCAATCCTTGCCAAGTTCAGTTCCATCTGTGCCTTTTTCTGCACTTATTTATTTGCTTATGGAAGGTGCTGTGCTGCCATTTCAGCTGTTGACTTTTCACCTCCATAGATCATGTAATCCTTCCCCATGGAAGACCAGAAAGTAAAAAGGTAGACATAGCACCAGAGAAACATGAACAGAGAATAATCACCCTTGCTATGAAATCAAAGCATACAGTATCAAGAAGAAATAAAACAACAAAAGGAACAACTGTGACTAAGATATTCTACAACCAGTCAGAGGGGTATAATGTAAGTTCATGATGGCATGGGGATAAGATATGTTCTTGCGTAGAGTACTAGAATAAGAACTGCAATGAAGCTCCACAGGTCAGGTCAGAGTGGAACTGAAAATAAGGGAGATTGCATCCACATAACGATGAATTCAGTGAAACTCATTCTGTAGGAGAAAACACCTTCAAAGAAGTTCAGTAGTATTTGGACTATACCTACAGTAACTGAGACTGCAGAATTTACTAATTTGGAATCTGAAATTTCATTCAAAGGCTTTATACAGGTAAACCTTAAAAGGCATGAGTCTAAACAGTCATTGGATTGCCATAAATTTCAATGCCCTAACCTTGAACCAAAGCTCACTATTGGTTGAAAGTTTCATATTTATTTCAGTGTCTCTTATGGTAGGTCTTTGACTGCTGTGCCAAATCACTGCATAAAACATTCAGAAGCCAAATGACCATTCAAGATAAACCTATATTCAAAGTAAACTCTTTCTGGGTGGCAACTGCCAGCCAGGGAGAAAAGCCCTTTCAGTCAAAGAAAGATTTTCTTTACAAAAAGCAACCAAAGCTGAAAAGCACTCCACCAAAAGATTTATTTTCTATCTCTAACCTCAAGACATGTAGGCAAATTTTATTAATATATTCATTTAAGCTTGAGAGCAGTTTTCAGCCCATGTTAGCATACCTGGGACATATATGGGAGAAAAGATATAATCAGTAAAATCTCAAAAATATTGTCCTGAATAACTTGCAATAGGACAGCAGTGCTCTGCCTTCTCTGTACTGAAAACTTCTACATAGGTAGTTTGAACACCTGTAGAGAGCACAGCTACACACAGTCCTCATTGTCATACTTACTTAATGAAAAGCTGTCCCAGTTAAAACTTATTCATAGTTTGTTTATTCCTTCCATTGTATTCATAAATGTGTTATATTGCTTCTTAGCCACTGCTTTGTTGTACACAAGCCATGCACTTTTACTTTTCAGTAGATTCTCTTTCTGGTCATCAACTGAGATAGAATTAATCTTTCTTGAATATAGTGTTTAAAATTACATCTGCACAGTAGTTTGTAGAATGGCTTTAATATTTCCATGTCTATGCTAGAAATATCTTATCTAAGACAGTTTAGGACTGCATTTGCTATTTTCATATCAGTGATTCAATCATTCTGCATTTGATTAATGTAGTTGTGCTTTGTTGTCTGACATTTTTAACTGATGTGCTTCCAGCTTCTGCAACAGTTTTTTATTAGTCACAAAGATTAGAACTTTGCATTTTGTGCTACTTAATTACATCTCTTTTCTACTTCTGTTGACCACAAGCTCCTTCAGGTCTTTCCATGTCATCACAGTCCTCCATAATATTCATGCTGTTTCCTGCTTTTAAGGGTTCACTAGAAGACTCCCAGTAGATACCCATGAAAATAACAAATAAACCTAGTCCCATGATGAGTTTTATTAGTAACTTAAATAACTTTAGCCCATACCTGCTTCTTATCTGGTCCTTATCCTGTATGATAATACAGTTCTTCTATAATTCTGCACTTTCGCTATATTTATTAATAAATTTAATGTATGATCTCATGATATTTTCCCAATGGGCAGATTATATTCATTTCATTTTCTTAATCTAAAACACAAATTCAATAAATTACACTATTTAGCTGTGAAAAACACATAATGCACATTGTCTTATTTTTCATTTATCTGCATTTTTCTAATTAGAATTTTATTCTAACAAATTGATTTTTCTAAGCATCTGCATCTTGGCTTACAAGTGTCAGGAGCTAGCCTATTGATACTATGAAGTCAGAAACCAATATAATTAATAAAGTTTTCACAAGAAATTTCAGGAAAACTCAAGCTTCTCTTACTAATGACAGCCATACTATTCTAGAAGATGATATTGTGATTTTGCAATTAAGAAAAAAATAAATAATTAAATCCTAAATCCAAGACAAGAGTGAAATAGATTAGCATTACTCTTTGTTTTTAAGTTTGACCTTTTCAGCAATTTAGATGTCATGGAGATATCATTCTTTATGTTTGAATTCTGAAGGATTTTAGATAGTTGGAGGTGAGATGAATAACATTCATTTGTTTAAAATTTTTGATAACTATAAGTAAAAATAGGATCAGAACAGATGTATTCTACTCTATTAAAAGTAAGAAAGCTTAAAATTAAGATGGAAATGTCAGCCTGTGAGACCCTATTATATTGTTTCCAGCCTCTTGCAACATGTGAAGTATGTTTTTGCTTTTTTTTTTTTTTTTTTTTTTTTTTTTTTTTGGCAGGGAGTGGGAGGAATTATTTTGTTTAGGCATTTTTCATTCCTCCACTCTGGAGTTCATGTGCTGTTACAGAATAAATGTCATTCAGTCAAGTGATGAACTGTGCTGGGAATCAAAATGAGCAAGATGTCCCAATTTATGAACAATGTTTCAACATACGTCTCTGGACAAGACAATTGCCATTTCACAGAGAGGATTGAGGTGTCTTTTAGAATTACATCAAAGCTGCTCCCTTTCCTAAATGCCAAACAACTTCTCTTCCTGTTATATTTGTAGCGTAATGCAAACTTGATTTTCTTCCTAATCTCTTCTAAAGTTGAATCTTTGAATTAATTGAATTAATCTTTAAAAAGAAAAAAGCAAGAAAAGCAAGAAAGAAAGCAAGAAAGAAAGGAAGAAAGGAAGATAGGAAGAAAGAAAGAAAGAGAAAGAAAGGAAAAAAGAAATAAAAGTCGTTTTGAAAACAAGATGTAAGTCTGTATTTAATTACATTGTCTTCATAATCCTATGCAAACCTCACTTGCACAGCAATGTGTGGATTTGGGTGAAGATTAAATTAATCCCTGTTTACACATATCACGTAATTCTATCTCCTTTCCCCGAGGGAGAGCATGGAGAATTTCAGAAGCATGTGTAAGCATGCTAATTTTGATAGCAATGAAGCAGATTTAGTTAATAAATGTTCTGTATAACAATAATACTGAGAGAAAGGGCTTCAAGTACCACTCAGAGATCACCTCTTCCTCTCAGTCAGACAAGCGGTTCAGCTGAGTGTTTTCATTTCAAACTTCCCTCTGGGATTTGAATCAATCTACATAGCCATCTATTATGCTCCACATGAACACAAGGGAAAGCAAGCCCGACCATTTTATGTGTCATTTCCACTAACACCAGCAAATTCTCTGCCTCCCACTTTTCAAGCAGCTTCTGTTGATAACTGATGGCAACATCTGGGAGCACATTACCCAAACACTCATGTATGTTCCTTCACATTTGCCATGCCAAATATCTGCTATGCATTAAGAGAAATTGTGAACACTGATGATTTTATTCCTACTTGCTTGCCTTATTCACCTGAACTCTAGCTATCTAAAAACTCAAATCTATGTCCCTATAGCAACAACACTCAGTATTTTCAAGTCAAATTACTTGCCAGATTTTTACAAGCTCAAGAACTATAGGTGTACACAGTAAAAGTAAAATAAATCCAAAGACATGAAGGTGTGGAAGTGCATAGATAAACAAAAACCTTAACTCTGTCCTATAACAATGCCATAGAGTAATAGCACAATAGTCATTAATGGTATTTGTGTTCCCAGATGAAACTAATCTGGACTTTAATACCAAACTAAAATGTGTTTCTCCAAAAGGGCAACAGTTATGATAATGTATTTAGCCTGTTTATAACCTACACGAAGGCTGTATTTTAAAAGTTGCAAACAAGCTAAGACAATGTTGCTGATACCTGCCTTTTTATAGTTAGATGATGTGCAGAAACCAGCAGGTTAGGGAAGAGATTAATTTTTCATGGATTAACAGCTTAAAGTGCAAAAGAATCTAGACAAAAGAGAATTATCCTGGTCTCAACCACGATGAATAAGGTAGCTGTTTCCCAGGAAGAAAAAGGATAAAGAGGATAAGCAGAAGGAAATGGTTTAGTTAAAAGTTACTTCCTCTCTGAAAGAGATAACCTCCTTTCAAAAAAATCAGGATTTAAGAGCGTTGAACTATCTTTCCGGTAAATTTAATTTAGATGCTTCAGTGAAGGAACCATCTTCATCTGAATATAGTTTAGGTTACAGAAAGCTTGCCAGGCTGTTTTGGGCAAACCATGAAAAGGTTGCTGATAAATTTCTGTCAACAACATATAGTGTAATGCAGAATATTAGATGAAAGTGATATGAAAATACAACTTCAAAATGTTCTTGCTACTCAAGGAGGAAAGAGTGTGCCACGTCTGGACAAAATATTAGATGTCAGTAGAACGTTCCAAAACTGTACAGAATATTTTTTCAAGATGGCTGCTAATATTTTAGAATTCTTGGCGGCAGGGGTCTTAAAGAAGATGAAAAACAAGCAGGTCAGAAAACTTACAGGATGTAATGAAACACACATAGATCAGAGTTCTGTATTTGTGGGAAAAATTATTACCTCTTTGGGATGAAAAAGTGACCTCTGGTGAGCAGTAACATCCGTAGAGACAGACAGTATATTCTCTTTGTTTGTGACTCTTTCAGTTTCCTTATGATAGTCTTTAACCACATATAAATAAAGCTACATAGGTTAGCTTAACAGAGGTAATTACAAGATTAACAAGGACAGAGGAATAACTGATGGAAATGATAAGTGCAATTCTAGCACCATTTTGTTAATACATGTAAGAGATAGAACACATCATGATAATTTTCATGGAACTATCACAGGCACAGGTGCATCCAGCACCTTAGCTCTCCCGTATCAGACACTGTACCTGAGTTATGGGTCTACAGTGGACTCAAATCTTCTAAATGCTCCTTCCTTATGACTTGTTTATAGTTTCCCACCAGTACTTGTTCCTAGTTCATCTTAGTCCTTAAACTTCACTGTGCAACCTGGCTGTATAAAGGTAATTTAGGTTGTCCCTTCTAAGGATGGAAGTGGCAAAGACAGGAAAGTGAAGAGCAGAGTCTTATGAGAATTTAGGGATCTGAGTCCTCCATATCCAACACGTACTTGATCACTTCTTGGGGTGGGTGCCCAAGCATGGCAGGGGTTTGCAGGGCTGCTGAATGAGGCGAGGAAGGGGCTGCACCATGCCAGACACAGCCAGTTCCAGCCAGCACCACCAGCCTTGCTGTAGGGCACAGCTGGGTCTGTCAACCACACTGGTGAAATGGATTTAAGAAAGGGAAATTGATTTAAGAAAGGGCAAAATTCAGCACAGCAAAGAAAGGAGTAATGGAAGAAAATACAAGAAACAACTCTGTAAACTCCAGGGTTAGAGAAGAAGGGGAAGTAGTTGCTACAGGTACTGGAGTGGATATTTCCCTGCAGCCCATGGAGAGGACCATATCAAAGCAGATACATCACATCCTGTGGGGGCCCACTCAGGAACAGGTTTATTCTCAAGGACTGTGTCCCATAGAGAGGACCAGGACTGGAGCACTGAAGTGTTAGGAAGAAGGAGTAGCAGAGAAAAGCTGATGGACTGAACACAGCTTCCATTTGGAAGCAGTCAGAAGTCAGGAATGAAGGAGTGAAGCTGAGCTTAGGAAGCAGGGGGGGAGGGGAAGGGAGTAGAATCATAGAATCATAGAATATCCTGAGTTGGAAGGGACCCTTAAGGATCATCAAGTCCAACTCTTGACACCGCACAGGTCTACCCAAAAGTTCAGACCATGTGACTAAGTGCACAGTCCAATCTCTTCTTAAATTCAGACAGGCTCGGTGCAGTGACAACTTCCCTGGGGAGCCTGTTCCAGTGTGCAACCACCCTCTCTGTGAAGAACCCCCTCCTGATGTCAAGCCTAAATTTCCCCTGCCTCAGCTTAACCCCGTTCCCGCGGGTCCTGTCACTGGTGTTAATGGAGAAAAGGTCTCCTGTCTCTCGACACCCCCTTACGAGGAAGTTGTAGACTGTGATGAGGTCTCCTCTCAGCCTCCTCTTCTCCAGGCTGAACAGGCCCAGTGACCTCAGCCGTTCTTCGTACGTCTTCCCCTCCAGGCCTATCACCATCTTCGTAGCCCTCCTCTGGACACTCTCCAACAGTTTCATGTCCTTTTTATACTGTGGTGCCCAGAACTGCACACAGTACTCGAGGTGAGGCCGCACCAGCGCAGAGTAGAGCGGGACAATCACCTCCCTTGACCTACTAGCGATGCTGTGCTTGATGTACCCCAGGACACGGTTGGCCCTCCTGGCTGCCAGGGCACACTGCTGGCTCATATTCAACTTGCTGTCTACCACGACCCCCAGATCCCTCTCTTCTAGGCTGCTCTCCAGCGTCTCATTGCCCAGTCTGTACGTGCAGCCAGGGTTTCCCCGTCCCAGGTGCAGGACCCGGCACTTGCTCTTATTGAACTTCATACGGTTGGTGATCGCCCAGCTCTCCAACCTATCCAGATCCCTCTGCAAGGCCTTTCCACCCTCATTCAAGTCCACGACTCCTCCAAGTTTGGTGTCATCAGCAAACTTGCTCAAAATACCTTCTATTCCTACATCCAGATCGTTTATAAAAATATTGAAAAGTACCGGCCCTAAAATGGAGCCTTGAGGGACCCCACTAGTGACCGCCCGCCAGCCTGACGCAGCCCCATTTACCATAACCCTTTGGGCCCTGCCCGTTAGCCAATTGCTCACCCATTGTATGATGTTTTTATTTAGCTGTATGGTGGACATTTTGTCCAGTAGGATCCTATGGGAGACCGTGTCAAAAGCCTTGCTGAAGTCCAAAAAAATCACATCAGCTGGTTTCCCTTGGTCCACCATACGGGTGATCTTATCATAAAAGGAAATCAAGTTAGTTAGGCAGGACCTACCCTTCACAAACCCATGCTGGCTGGGACCAATGACTGCTTTGTCCCCCAGGTGTGCCTCAATAAGTTCGAGAACCATCTTCTCCATGATTTTACCAGGCACTGACGTGAGACTGACAGGCCTGTAATTGCAAGGGTCTTCTTTCCGACCCTTCTTGAAAATCGGCACAACATTTGCCAGCTTCCAGTCTACCGGGACCTCTCCAAATTCCCAGGATCGTTGAAAAATAATTGAGAGAGGTTCCGCGATGACGTCCGCCAGCTCTTTCAGCACCCGGGGATGAGTAGAAATGTTTTAAGTTTTTGTCTTTGTTTCTCAACACTCAGTTCTATTTTAATGGTCAATAAATTAAATTATTTTTTCTTGAGTCAAGTCTGTTTTGTGCAAGACAGTAGTGGTTAAGTGATCTCCCTCTCTTTACAATCCCTTAGCTCCTGAGCCTCCACCAGGTGAAGAAAACACATTATTAGAATCAGTCAAAAAATACAGTATACAAGGCAAAATAGAGGTCCTTATACTTGACTATTTGGTCTTCCAGAAATCAATCCATTATGATTTCCAGTCAGAATGAATTTCATTGTATGAAATTGTCTTGGTTAATTGTGGACTTTCCTGCTGTTTTCAAACACTTGCATGCTAGATATTTTATAATGTTGCATGTTGTGCCATGTGATTTAACCCAACTACTTGAGTTTTTATAGGCCAGCTACCTGGACTAAAATGTAATGTTTATAGAGAGATTATACTGAATATTTGCACCTGTAGATGCAGTAGATGTGATTTTAT
The DNA here is from genome assembly GCF_011077185.1 of Oxyura jamaicensis. NCBI lineage: Eukaryota > Metazoa > Chordata > Aves > Anseriformes > Anatidae > Oxyura > Oxyura jamaicensis. The sequence continues at coordinate 57,659,592 of NC_048926.1, read as the reverse complement.
AAATTTTCAGAAATACTTCCTGCATTTAGATTAACATATCTGCAGTTCACTCCTCATAGTTTAACCTGTCTTCTTCTCCTCATTGTTTTCTCTTTTCCTAAGAGGAAGATGCTGATATGGCAAATCAAAGCAGCAGTCAAGATCTGGAAAGCTCTTTCATGTCAGAAGAAGAGGTTGACAGTTTAGCTCACTGTTATCTAAGTGTCTATATTATATCTGAGATTTACAATCTTGATTAACGAACCTATTATTTAACTGGTGACAGAGGAAGTATCAATACTAACAGCCACAACCAGGTTGCAAGCAAACATATGACCAGAAACTGAAGTTCAGTAAAGACGGTCTTGAATTAATGTTCTTTTAAATAAAAGCAGCTATTTACTGTACGTACTGAAGCATACTCTATTGCAGATAGGACAATGAAAGCCATAACCTATTCTATGTCAGACCAGAACAGGTTTACCTAGGACTACAGAGAACCATGAAGCTAGGGCTATAGAATATGTCAGTCACTCCACAGTAAATCACAGTATTTTCTACATTCCCATATTATGCTATTAAAAGAGCCATGACTGTAATGGGTCACATCTGCAGCCTCATCTATTCTCAGAGCTCAACAAAGGTATCTATTCTGTGTTTTGCATCAAGAAAGGCAGTGAAAGTTGTGTAAATCACCTACAGGTGTTCAGAGTAGACAGACAGTCATGGAAATACCGTAGAAAAGCAAACAGTGGTTTCACCACAGAATCATAGAATCATAGAATCATAGAATGGTTTGGGTTGGAAAAGATCTTACAGATCATCTACTTCCAACCCCCTACCATGGGTAGGGCCATGTTCCACATCCAGCCAGACCTTAAACACCAACAGGGATGGGACACAACTTCTCCAGGCAACCTGTTCCAGTGCCTCACCACTCCCTGAGTAAAAATTTTCTTCCTAACATCTAATCTAAATCTCCCCTCTTTTAGTTGAAAACCCTTACTCCTTGTCCTATCACTACACACCATGACAAAGAATCCTTCTCCAGCTTACCTGTAGGCTCCCTTTAGGCACTGGAAGGCTGCTTATAAGGTCTCCCTGCAGCTTTCTCTTCTCTAGGTTGATCAACACCAACTCCCTCAGCCTCTCTTGGTCAGAGAAGTGCTCCGGCCCTCTGATCATCCTCTGTATTTCTCTGTATCTCTCCCAGCCTATCTGTCCTTGCTTCCACCCTCTGTAGACCTCTTTTTTTTTGTGTGTTTGGCCAGAAGCTCCTTGTTCTGTTCATCCATACAGGCATCCTGGCATTTTTTGCCTGACTTACTCTTTGTTGGGATGCATCATTCCTGAGTTTGTAGGAGGTGATCCTTGAATATTAACCAGCTTTCTTGAGCTGGTTCTTGAGCCCTCTTCACTCCATGGTTTTATCCCACAGTACTTTATCAAGCAGATCCCTGAAGAGGCCTAAGTCTTGTTTCCTGATGTCCAGGGCTGTGAGCTTGCTGTGTGCCCTCCTTGCTGCTGTAAGGATCCTGAACTCCACTGTGAGTTCAAGTTCATGATCAGTACAGACAAGGCTGCCCTTGAGATTCACTTTCCTCACAAATGAAAACCACCTGTTCTCAGATGTTGGTGAGAACCAGGTCCAATATATCACCTATCTTTTTTAGCTCCTCTATCACTTGGAGAAGGAAGATACCATCAACAAATTCCAGAAACATTCTGGATTGCTTTTGCTTTTGCCCTGCTTTGTCATACCTCCACTAGATATCAGTGTGGCTGAAGGCATGAAGACCAGGGCTTGTGGAAAAAAAAAAAAGTGTTTACTGAATCTTTACTGAATCTTAATGTCTTTTAAATCTCATAGTTCTAGGATAATTCAAGAAAAAAAAATACATTGGCAAATTTTCATCATGTCAGTTTGGGGTTATTTTATGAAATAAGCAAACTAATAAGTAGATTTAACTAACTATGATGGGGAGGGCGGGGGATAAAGAAAAAAAATAGAATGCTCTGGGATGTACATTGAACCTGGTTGTGAATGCTCTGGGATGTACATTGAACCTGGTTGTGTTGGTTTGCACATAGCACACAATCTGAGTACCAGCACACAATCTGGAATCAGTAGCCATGAAACCGTAAAATTATCCGTGTATTATATGGCTTACTCTCAGTCCTTTAGAATAGATATGATCATAGTCCAAAGTGCTATGGTCACTTTATTTCTCATTTACCTCAGAACACTTTTAAGAAGAAAAATGGCAATTGTAATCGTTTCACAGAGTGCTAAAAAGAATACTTGTGAAGTAAGGAAAGAAAAATAAAACACAGTGGTACCAGATTTTTCCCCATTACAGGAGGAGAACTGTCAGTTTTAGACAACTTGCAAGCTTGTGACAATTTCTGTTCCATAACGTGTCTCAACTGCATTACAAATTATATGTGATCCCAGGGAGAAGTGAGAAAGGTGTTTTTTCCTTTAATAACAGTCACATGAACTGAGGAGAGAGCTTTTATGTTCTCATACATCCATATCCCTCATGCAAACAGAAATGAAAAAGTTAGTGAAAGCTAAATGAAAAACAAAGTGACTTGTATTTATGAACTTCATTATTTATACAGCTGTGCATTATATTACAGTCCCAAAATGGCTATATAAACAAAGTTACAGAATAACTTGACTGATTTTACTGTTACTTGAACAGCAATGCTCAATAATGTTGATGATTAACTTTGGTTTTGTAGTGAATTCTTCCAAAAATAGTGCTGATAATATATTTTTGTTCCATACTGCCATTCTTCAAAATTTGTTAACAATGGGTTATGATCTGTTAAAACAAATTGCAAGGGAAGGAAGAGGGAGGGGGAGGCATTTATCTGTTAATGCCCTTTCTCTGGAAGACATACAAATTTAAGACTTAAGCCCCACAATATTTGTCTTCATAATCCTAATTTGAAAAAGGTACTGGCTATCAATTAAATTGCCTCTCACTTGTCAAACTAGCATTGCCAAGTAAACATAAGAATTAAACATATGAATTAGGGATGTTAACCCCAGCTAGGACTTATAAACCAGCTACATGAAGCCGTGGGAGATTTTTTTTTTTTTTTTTTTTTTTTTTTTTTTACTGAACAATAAATCAGACTATAAATATTTCTTAGTATTTCATGACTCTCATCTGATAACACGTACATTTTAAAGTTTGGGTTTCAAAGATTTAAGAACTGACTTATTCAGCTAGAGCCTGAACACATGAAACATCAAGAACAAACAAAGATTTTGCTGGAAACTGGAAATGAGGATGAAGCAAATAAACTGGCATTCACTTGTTATATTACTTTGATCTGCTGCTAGATCATTGTCGTTGCTATTTTGATACACACAAAATTGTCAGCCAAGGAATTTTTATCTCAGCACTCAAAAAATTAGTGGGAACCAATAAGTATGTGACATTTTTAAAAAGTTATGTCATTTCAGCAAGTACCTAAATAGGCATCTCAAGCCTAATCCATTAAATTTTTTGAAGTCTGGACATTTTACTTCAATAGCAAGAACCAGTGATTGATTAGAATGTCAGTAGTAAGGAAAACTGCTGGCAAGATGGATGTACTTCTGAAGGAATACCTTGAAGAACTAGACAGTCAGTGAAGCACTACTAAAAAGAGTGCTGTAGGTGAACAGGAAAAAATTGAAGAGAGAGGAAAAAAATAAAAGAAGAAAGTAAGCAGATGGTAAAAAATGTCCATATATTAAAAAGATAGCATAGATGAAAAGATTGAAACTTTGAAATCAAAGTACAAAGACTCCACTGCTCTGTTTATGCCAGTAATTCTGAAGGAAGTCTTAAGGAATAATCTATTTTCCTAGTTCTATTAGAAAAGAGACATTTATTGTCATGAAAGACTTATAGTTCCCTTAAGAACCAGGTATACAAACGCAGCTGAAATGTTAACTGAGTTCCCAAAGGAGAGAGATAGGTTTAACAGAAGAAACAAAAAGGAAAAAATGTGTTATGTAATTATTTTTTCCCTACCCTTATAGAACTTGTAATTTTGAAGACAGCTGTGTCAATATTTTCTTTGAGATCAATTTGCAGTAGTGATGTGAATTTCAAAACTGAGGATAAAACTCCAAACCCAATGAAGTCCAGTAAGATGTTCCATTCTTTGTGATGAAGATGTTAGGATACTAACATTTCCATTATGAAATATATATATGTGGATCACCTACTACTAAATGCTGTGCCAGATAATGGCTGCCATTAGGTGGTTGTTATAAATGTGTGAAATTTCTCTACAAGGCTAATTTGCCAGAACCTGCTCCTAAAGAAAGTTCCACCCCAGTGGAAAAGGAAAGGCAGACTTGATTCCTTGAATTTAGGACTTTATTTCACCCAGAATCCCATGTATAAAAGATCAGTTTAATTCAGTTTAATTCTAAAGCATGATCACTTCCAGAATCCAATAGCATTAATTAAATAATGACATTGCTAAGAAGAATATTAATTCTTTTTGAAATTACCTCCTCTCCATTACATAATTCTCATCTTCTTCTACAGCAAAACTGGTAGAAAGAGGGATCAGATTTTCCTTCTCTTAAGCACACACTATTTTCTTCTGTCCTTTAGGGCTTGCAGTTCTATTCTCAAGATCAAAAGAATCATCCTGTTTTTCAACCTGTCTTTTCTATGAGTGCATTTCCATTTACCTCCACAACTTTTCTGGCTTTGGTTTTCACTACATCTAGAATATCTGTTTGCAGACAAAATGCCCAAGACCAGATTTCAGGTAATGCTGAGCAATTTACTTGCATTATATTATTATAATAATATACTGCATTATAATATTATTTAATACCTTCAGTATTACTTTTCATTCTATTCCTAATAGATCTTGCTCTAACCTGAATATTAATCCCTGAATATTAGTGACAGAATCACAGAATTGTAGGTGTTAGACGGTACCTCAAGAGATCATTGGGTCCAACCCCTCTGCCAAAGCAGGTTCCCAAATCACATAAAGGATTACGTACATGAATTAATGACAATAAAGGCAACCAAAAGAGTACTACTTATAATAATCAGGAGTAACAAGTCCATTCACAATAGATTCACTACTTACAGGGTCAGAAATGCAAGCATCCATATCTAAGTTGCTTTAATATTTCTTAATAATAATGCATCATGCATAATAAGGGGAATCGTGCATCATGACTTTCAGATCCATCAGCACAAATTAACAATTTTGATGAAAAACAAACAAAAATCCAAGGTAATTATAGTAATTATTACAACGAAAGTAACCAGATTGTTTTGGAGCTACAGGTATGGAACAGTTTCCTACAGAAGCCCTAGTCCTAGTGACTTCATTTGTACTGTTAATCAATGGACACTTTGAATGACAGAAAGAAAAAAAAAACATTTTTATTGGGTTAATCTATAATTTTATAATGTACTCTATTTTCCTAGTAGAACTTTTTAGCTCTGCATTTGCAACTTCATTTTTTCTTCTGTTCTTCTAGTTCTTATTGCAAATCTTATTTTACAATAGCCTGCATTAGATCAGTTAGAAGGGGAGCAAATTCATGCTAGTCATTTCATCAGACTGTTCAGAATAAGCTATGCTTCAGTTTTTTGTGATAGCTCTTAACCTGAATTTTTCTCAGGCATATTGTTCAGAAAATTGCACTTTTTGAATATTTTTTTCTTGATTTCTGTTCTTATAGGTAATTTTTAGTAAGATTTGCATGAAATATATCCTGTCATTTCTGACTATACAACAGTGGTGGAAATTAATTTCTGAAAATATGAAATATAGCAGTTACAGTTGGATCTTCCAATACCCTTACTGATAGAGTGCAAAATGTTAAAGTATTAACAGACAGAAGACAAGCAGATAATAGATTGCTAGAACAGTATTTCTCAGCAGCTTTTGTACATCCACAAGGTGGTGCTTATGGGATACAGGGGATTCATTAAAAAAGTTTTTTTTTTTTTTTTTCCTTCTCAGAAATGAAATTATTGAAATGAAAACTATGAAAATATTATTTCGCAAAATATCAGTAATCCATCCATATGTGCTGACCTGCAATTGATAAGCAATTCACAACCTATATATCTGCTGATATATCTACTGAAGAATTATTTGAAACCTACTGGTTGTACTGGGTCTAGCTAGGACGTTAACTTTCTCTGCAGCAGCCCACACAAGTGCTCTGCACTTGTAGCTAGAACAGCACTGTGTTCTAGCTACACTGGTGTTGTGTCTGCTGCTGAGCAGTGCTGGCACAGCATGAGGACTTTCTCTAACCCTCCTAGGGGATGGGCAAAAAGTGAAAAAGGAACATCACCAGGGCAGCTGACCTTAACCAACCAAAGGGATTTTCCATACCATATGATGTCTCACTCAGCAATAAAAGGTGGAAAAAGGAAAAAGAAGGGAGGGGTGGGCTCTTGTGAAAATGTCAGTCCTCCCATACACCAGCTACATGCGCTGAGGCCCTGCTTCAAAGGACATGGTCAAGAATTGCTCATTTGTGGGAAGCAGAGAGTAATTTCTTTCCTCTGCACTTCCACACAGCCTTTACTTTTTTTTTTTTTTTTTTTTTTTTTTTTCCTTGTCCCCTCCTTTTTCCCCTTTCCCTTTTTTCCCTTTAGTTAAATTGTTTAATTAATAATAATCTCTCCTTAATAATTATTTTTACCTTTAATTAAATTATCCTTATCTCAACCCATGAGTTGTTCTTTCCTTTACTTCCTCCCCTCCTCTCCTAAGGAGAAGGAGTGAGAGAGTGGTTGTGGTGGAGTTCAGCTGCCTAGCACGGTAAAACCACCACACTGATATAATTTACAGAACTACAAACACTGACACATGTACATAACATTACCCCAAGCTTTTCATTCAGAGACCTCGTTATCAGGTAATTATAAGTTTTCCAAATGGAAATATTTTGCAGAAACCCAAAATGCTGAAGACAAGCCTAAGATAAGCATGTGAGAACGCTCTGTTACTATTAATAAGAGTAATATTAATCATAGAATCATAACAGTTGGAAAAGGTCTCCAGGATCATCTGGTCTAACTATCCTCCTTCCACCAATGTCACTCACTAAACCATGTCCATAAGCACTACATCCAACCTTTCCTTAAACATTCCCAGGGACGGTGACTCCACCACTTCCCTGGACAACCCATTCCAACGCTGGACTACTCTTTCTGAAAATAAATGTCTCCTAATTTACAACCTAAACCTTTCCTGGTGCAACTTGAGGTCATTCCATCTAGCCCTATCACTAGTTACCTGTGAGCAGAGGCTGACCCCCAGCTCCCCACAGCTTTCTTTCAGGTAGCTGTAGAGATCACTAAGGTCTCCCCTGAGCCTCATCTTCTCCAGACTAAGCAACCTCAGTTCCCTCAACTGCTCCTCATATAACTTGTGATCCAGGCCCTTCACCAGCTTTGCAGCCCTTCTCTGGACATGCTCCAGGGCCTTAATGTCTTTCTTGTAGTGAAATAAAATACTACATATATGTAATAATAATAATAATAATAATAATAATAATAATAATAATAATAAGTAATAATTGAAGCAATCATCTCCGGGACAGACACTTTCTGGAGCAGGGCAGGGGACTGGGGCATGCAGGGTTTCTTCCTGCATCACAGCCACTCGAGGCAGCCGAGGCAGCTGCCAGGACCCTGCAGACATAGTGAGAGTGGCTGAGGAGGCATGGGTGAAGCCAGAAGCACCCTCAGCCATACAAAGGCAGCTCCTCGGGAGTGCAAGCGACCAGGAGCGCGGTGACCAGGGCAGGCAAACAGGGTGTGGCACGGCAGTTTGCGTGGCAGTGCACACAGGCAGAGCGAACAGGGAGGGTGCTGTCACGGCTGTTTTCCAACAGTAGTTGTAACCTGCTCATGAAGAGCCCAGCCATGGTATCAACCCAGCAGAAATCCATAACCTCTGCATCCCTTGTGGCCTCTCCAGCCACAGTTACTGATGTGGCTACCCAGACAGAGGTCTCGGGGAAACATGCAGCCATCCAGGTCTTGGGCTGCAAGGTGTGCCTGAGTCTTCTGTTGGTGTCTGACAGCAGCAGCAGTGGGTATGCCTGTGGGAGGTGTGCCCAGGTTGAAGAACTGATCAGCCTGGTGGCAGAGCTTCGGGAGGAGGTGAGTAGGCTGAGTTGCATCATAGAGTCATAGAGGGCAATTCACTGGTGGAAGTATACCCACCCTGACGCAGACTCATCAGCCAGCCACTACACAAGAAACAAAGGTTCCTCTATCCCACCATGCAGTAGGAGGGGATCTAGGACAAGGGAGGAACGGAAGTAGATTTCTGCTTGGGGTGGTAGGCGAGCCCTCTCACTGCCTACCAGACGTTCCTGGGTACCCTTATACAACAGAAACTCTGTTTCTGGTTCTGGAACTTGACAGTCAAGCAAACGGTGTAGATGAAAGTCCATCCCAGTTGGAAGGGGTGCCTAAGGCAAGGCAACCTACCCCCTGCATCACTGCATCTTCCATCAAGAAAGAAAGGAGTCCCACCATATGGGACTCCCTTCTGAAAGGGACAGAGGGCCCAATTTGTCCTCCAGATTCAACCCACAGGGAAATCTGCTAGAAAAGTCGCTCAACTGGAATGGCCCTCTGACTACTACCTGTTACTGTTTTTTCAACCTGGTAGTGACGAGGTAGCAAGGGGAAGTCCAAGGACAATCCAAAGGGACTTTAGGGATTTGGGGTGACCGGTTAAAGGATTAGGGGCACAGGTTGTGTTTGCCTCTGTCCTTCCAGTAGCAGGGATCAAGATCAACAGGCAGACGCAGTTCATCAATACGTGGCTCTGTGACTGGTGCCACCATCAGAACTTTGGGTTTCTTGATCACAGGAATGTCTATGCAACACCAGGCCAGCTGGCACCAGATGGGATGAACCTCTCTCAGAGGGGGAAAATAATTTTTGCCTAAGAATTAGCAGGGCTGATGGATAGTTGAAGTGGAGAAAGGGATAAATCCAGGCCCACCGGTGATAAGTTATGTGATGGCATGCCAAAATCAGAGTGACTGCTAGTGAGGTCCTTTGGTCTGCTCCCAGAGGTGCTGCAAAAAATGAAGTACATTTGAAGTGCTTCTACACGCAGCATGACAAAAAAGGTAGAGGAGCTGGAAGTCTTGGCCCAGTCCCAGAGCTATGATATCAGCATCAGCGAAACCTGGTGGAATATGTTCTGCAACTGGTGTGTTGCAATAGATGGTTACAGGCTCTTCAGGAGGGACAGACAGGGCAGGCAAGGCAGCAGCATGGTGCTGTATGTAAAGGAGGGGCTGAACTGTGTGGAGCTTGCAGTTGTTGATAACAAAGTTGAGAGCTTCTGGGTAAGGATTAAGGGACAAACAAATAAAGGGGATGTTGTCGTGGGAGTTTATTACAGACCACCTGACAAGATGACGATACCAATTAATTATTCTTTGAGGAACTAAGAAATACCTAGAGATCAACTCCCCCTGTCCTTATGGGGACTTCAACTTGCCAGAAATTAACAGGGAATATCACACAGCTGACCCAAGCAGGTCCAGGAGGTTCCTAAAGCACCTTGATGGTAACTTCTTGGTGCAGGTGCTAAGGGAGCCAATTAGGAAAGGTGCCCTCCTAGATCAGTTGTTTGAGAAGAGAGAGGGTCTTGTGGATGACATGGCAATTGCTGGCCATCTTGGTCATAGTGACCATGAAGCAGTTGAGTTTAAAATTTTTGATGACAGGAGGAAAACTTCAGAACAAAAACTTCAGCCCTGGAAATGGGGAGAGCAGACTTCAGGCTGCTCAGGAAAGTAGTTAGTAAGGTCCCCTGGGAAACTGCTTTTGAAGGCATCGGTGTTTGTCAGTGATGATCAGTCTTTAAGCACTGGCTCCCAAAAGCACAGGATCAGGCAATTCCAGAATATCGTAAGTCAAGCAGGTGGGGCAGAAGGTTAGTGTAGCTGACCAGGAATCTTCTTCTGGAGCTTAGGCTCAAAAAGAAAGTGTATGGCTGCTGGAAGCAGGGCCAGGCAATATGGAAGGACTTCAGGGATGCTATTCACCTTTGTAGGGAGAAAATTTGTGTGGCCAAAGCCCAATTAGCATTGAAGATGGCCAGGACTGTTAGAGACAATAAAAGAGGCTTTTTAAAATATGTGAACAGAAAAAGGAGGACCAGAGAAAATATAGGTCTGCTACTTGATTGGGATGGTCACCTCACAGACAAGGACATAGGCATGACAAAGACATTTAAGGCCTTCTTTGCCTCTGTCTTGAATGTTGATGATGGGCTTCGGGACCCCTGGTACCCTGAGCTGGGGGACTGTAATGGTGGGAATGATAAACTCTCAGACAACCCTGAACGTGTGTGGGATTTGCTGTTCCACCTGGATCCATACATGTTCATGGGACCTGATGGCATTTATCCCAGGGTGCTCAGAGAGCCAGCTGACATCATTATGGGTCCTCTCTTAATTATTTTTCAATGGTCTTGGGAATCTGGAGAGGCCCCAGTTGACTGGAAGCTGGCAAATATTGTGCCAATTTTCAAGAAGGGCAAGAAAGAAGACCCTGGTAACTACAGGCCTATCAGTCTCATGTCATTGCCTGTTTGAATTATGGAGAAGATTATCCTGGGAGTTATTGAAATGCACCTGGGGGACAATGCAGTCATAGGTCACAGCCAACATGGGTTCATGAGGGGTAGGTCCTGCTTAACAAATTTAATTTTTTTTTATGATCATCCATCTGGTCAATCAAGGGAAGTCAGTTGATGTAATAATTTTTGATTTCAGTAAAGCTTTCAGTACAGTTTCTCATAGGATTCTACTGGACAAAATGTCCAGCATACAGCTAAATAAAAGTATAATACTGTGGGTGAACAATTGGCTGATGGGTAGGGCAGAGAGGGATCTGGGGTTTTCAGTTGGTAATAAGCTGAATATCACCCAGCAGTTTGCTCTGGCAGCCAGGAGGGCCAACCGTACCCCAGGGTGCATCAAGCACAGCATTACTGGTCAGTTGAGGGAAGTGATTGTCCCGCTCTGCTCTGCGCTGGTGTGGCCTCACCTCAAGTACTGTGTGCAGTACTGGGCACCACAGTACAAAAAGGATGTGAAACTATACAGAGAAGGGCTACAAAGATGGTGAAGGGCTTAGAGGGGAAGACATATGAGGAACGGCTGAGGTCACTTGATTTGTTCATCCTGGAAAAGAGGAGGCTGAGGGGATACCTCAACATGGTCTACAGCTTCCTCATGAGGGGGAGCAGAGTGGCAGGCACTGATCTATTTTCTCTGATGACCAGTGATAGGACCCAAAGGAATGGAATCAAGCTGCAAAAGGGAAGGTTCAGGATATCAGGAAAAGATTCTTCACCAGGTTGTCGCACACTGGAACAGGCTTCCCAGGGATGTAGTCACAACACCAAGCCTGTCAGATTTCAAGAAGCACTTGGACTATGCTCTCAGTCATATGGTCTGAATTCTGATTTTTGGGTAGACCTTGTGGAGCCAGGAGTTGGATTCGATGATCCTTGTGGATCCCTTCCAACTCAGGGTATGCTCTGTTCTATGATTCTAATAATAACAACAACAACAGCAACTGTTACCAATACTGAGGTTAAAGAGCATACATTATTTTCCAATGTTGTAAAAAGATAAATTATTTTCAATCCTCTGGTTTTATGGAATGTCTTGAAATATGGTAGAGGTTGGTAGTATAGCCAAAAAAGAAGAAGAAATAATAATAATAATTTAAAAAACGAAAGTGCATTTTGATGTTTATGTGAATAACAGCCACATTTGGAAAAGTATCAGCATTTGAAAATTATAATTGGCCAAGTATCAATATCTGAAATATATGAAAATGGCATTTGCAAATGCCATCTATAACCACTTTTCTAAGAATTCTACAGATAGGTTTATAGTGCTCTAAAGATCCAACCTGTGTTGGATCTGCTCCGTCCTCATATTTCCATGATGCTAAAAGGTTCTCCCCTAAAATTACTGAATTACTGTGATTATTTCTTTGTGGTAATGTCACTGAGCCAAGTATCCAGGACATTCCTATGGACAAAAAATCCATAGACATTAGACCTAAAAGCAGAAAGACTACAATGAAGAACTCTTTAATAAAGCCTGGCATGAGCTAGAGAGATCTAACACAGCCTTTCATACAGAGTTAGTACTTCACTTAACTTAGAACAGACTTTGAAAGGGAGAGACTTGCTTTCACATTTCAGCTCATAATGATCATTGAACATCGCTTGAACTAAAAGGAAAATAAATGTGGGGAGGGAGAGAAGGGGGTGGAAAAAGGAAAATGAACGAGACACTCAGCAGAACACAGAAGACTATAAACGGACTAAGGCCAAAGAGTCTTCAATGTAATTTTACAAAGCTAAGTTCCAAATATGATAGAGTTTGGATCTAAGACCAAATACCCCAAGTTTGCCCACTAGAAGATACAGAATTAAATTTTGGCAAAGCATCCAGAATAAGCCATTCAACGAAGTCATCTGTTCCAGACTATCACTTAGGAAGAACAGTCCTAGAGAATCCAAATACTACAGAAAAGATACGAAAGGCAAGAAAGTATGCACTGCTGAGAATCAAAGCTCACAAAATGACAGTATATTGGCCCACCGTGAATCACCAGAGAAGACAATACAGAGTATTTGAGGAAACATGGAAGAACTACAGTAAAATGTATCATTTTGCAAACCCCAGTAAAGCATGAACAGCATGGACAAATCAGATAACAAGAAGGCTGTTCTCTCAGAGGAACTCTTCAATAAAACTGCAGGCAGTGCTGAAGAAGAATAAGGAGTATGGTAATTTTGGCACAGGTGAATACAGTTGTTTTTTTGTAACAGTGAATTAGCACTAAAAAAAAATAAACACTGGGAAGGAGGAAAGAAATAGGTGAAACTCGGGGCTCAAAGGCTTATCTTTCTGAAGGGAGTTTTGTGTCAAATGCTTAAGGAAGAGCATGTATTCAATTTATAACAACACTGAGGAAAAAGTACCAATTACTGGATTCAAAACATGTCATGTCCACAGTTTTTGCAAGAGGTTGTTCTCACTAGTAGAACTGATTCCTCAGTTGTGGACAAGTTCAAAAAGTAATTGCTGTTGGAGAAAGGGAAGCTGTCAATAAAGTACAGAATAAAGCAAAAGGGGCCCAGTTTTCTGCCCCTGAGAAAATTCTTCTGACTTTAAGGAAGGGGATAAAATAAAAGTTAGATAGGTTCACTTCTCTGGGTATTATAGAGCAAGTTTAAAAAAAAAAAAAAAGGAAAAATGGAAAAATGCTGTTATACTAGTTGGTCATTCTAGCTGAAGCAAATGAAATAAGCAAGAAAAAAAAAAAAAAAAGAAAAAAAAAAAAAGGTTTGGCTAAAACTGATTAAATAAATGTGTGGAAAGAAAAAAGTTTCCACCACCTGCACATAGAAAGTACTGGAAGAGATGTTTCATGCCAAGAATCTTTCTAGGTTTCATGTATCTGCAGGGTTCTATTTTTCTAGTTGTATAAAAGATGGTAAAGTTCACTGAACTTCAATTTTATTTGGGAAGGAAAAAAAGATAATGTCCATAAGTATGGACACTAAAAACTTCTAGGGAAAAAAAAATAAATAAAATAAAATAAAAACAACAACAACAACAAAACAAAGCAAAGCAAAACAAAAAAAAAATAGTGCTTTTAGACTGAAGTTAAAAAATCTGTACTGGGGATACTGGGGGGAGGGCTGGGGTAGGAGAGGGAGGAAGAGACATGATTCCATGATATAGAGTGGGTGTTACTTAACACAGCAAGGATGATACAACAACTTAGTACAACCAAGGTGTACAGGTGAATCCAATACAACACAGCCCTTACTCACACAGGCAAAGAAGGACTAAACAAAATCCTTGGAAGGATAAACTTCATGCCCAGAGCAGTCACCTGAGAATGATACAGCCCAGTAGCCCAGTGAACATTCTGTGCAACATCTGAATCACAAAGCTACCAACTTAAAGAGATTCTCTTCATGAAGGGAGATCATAATAAGACATGCTTAAGACAGTAGGAGACAGTAAGAAGAAAATTAGATTTTCTACATTGCTTGTGAGGACTCTTAAATAGATGGAAAAACTAGTGATCAGATGTTGTAGACCTTTTCTAGCAAAACAACAACATGAATCCTTTATGTATAACAGAAAAGAAAGTTCTGGCCTTCCCCAAAATTCTGCAAAGGATTTTGATGTTTTACTTGTGGGAGACAAATGTTGAATGGAAACTACCTCTTTTTTTCTAGTAAAGGCAAACTTGACATAGTAACCTTACAATGGATCACTAGTCAGCACTATAAGCAGTTTTCACTGGTGTAAAAGGAGCAAAAATGATTAGTAACGCAGTCAGTATCACAGGGAATAAAGACAGAAGGAGCAGAAGGACCTAGACCCTGTAGAATGATATCCTTCCTTCTCTGAGGCTAGAACTAATGGTTTGTGCTGATGTGCATACTCCTGTAGCACAAGGGACATCTCTCTCTTTCTATTGGCAGGTTCACATTCCAATGCCAGAAGTTTCCTATTTATGAAGTAATTTTTAATTGTGAACTATGCAATAATGCACTTACTCTACGGGGTGTTTTTAAGGTTATAGGGATTCTTATTCAGGAATTACCTAGCTCTTGAGTGGTTGACCTTGAAACCGCAACATTTCTGTATGTAATCCCTTTTGGATGTTACGTATACACAAGAGAAACAGAGAAAGATGTTATTATTTGACTACATAGAAAAGCAGCCACTCCTGGGGTGAACTTGAATTCAACCTTCATATCACATTTGCCAGATGCATTCCATAGTTATCCATCATTTTCACACATCAAGTGCACCTTAACTCCTTTGTTTTAACACTAAAATGCAGTGCAGAGCAACTCATCTGACTGTTCATTCTGTTTCTACAGAGGTCAGAGGAAATGTGAACATTCAAAAACTTGTTAATATGATTAAAACCAAGACAATTTCAGCCCTATTTCAGTGCACAATCTGTTTTTGCAATAAACCACTTTTCATCTCTCTGTGAGAGTTGTGGGGTTTGGGTTCCCCCCACACACACTTTTTTTTTTTTTTTTAATGGTGACAAGACAATCAGAATAGTTAAAGTTTCATCTCATTTCAGAGTGCACATGATTCATGCTTGACATTCATGCTTGCATTTCTGAAAGCAAAAGATGCTATCCACACTCAGGAAGACTTGATAATACAAATAATACATTGTCATTAATTTCTGTGCTCACAGCCAGAGGCAAGAATACATGGTGTCTGCTAATGAAAATAATTGTGAAGATTCAGAGGACAAAATAAAGAGACAGTGAAAAATAGTATCAAACAACAGCAACAACAACAAAACCACTTTAAAAATACTGTCTACTGTATAGACAGTATTAATACTAATTACTCCTTAATACTAGTACTACTCTCTACTACTATACTACTATAATACTACTACTACTCTTCATTTGTGTAGAAAAAGCTAGTTAGCTCTAAATTACAACTCCATGAATTAGTCATAAAAAATTTATTCATCAAATTTCACATTTTTGGTTTGAGAACTAAGATCAAAAGTCTCAAGTATACTTGATACTCAAAATGTTTAATGTATTTCTTCATTAAATTTCTGTTTCTTCTACACAACAATGGTAAGGAGTATAATGCTGATATCCAGACAAACTATTTTGTAAATTGTACTTGTTTGTGTGGCTGGACCAATTCCTGTGTACTTTTTCATTTTTCATGTTTGACATCAGGGTACAGAGAATAGTCAAGAACTGCTGAATAATAGAAGGACAAAGGGGTAAAAAGATTCCTATTTCCTCTAGTGCTGCCCCACTGCCCTTTCCTCTCATTATTTCCAAATTGCATGCATGCTGATAGGAGCCTTATTCACTTTCTGTTTCTATGCTAAGTTTCAAGAACCTAGGAATAAGGAGGAGGGGCAGAGCTTTACCAAGGACGAGGAGACTGATGTGAACAAAAAAATCTGTTTTGCCTGAGGACAAATCGCTGTCATTGAATATCATGAGTTGGGAGGGACGCACTAGGATCACAAGGATCCAGTCTCTGCACAAGATCACCCAAAAATCCATGTGTTTGAGAGCATTGTCCAAATACTTTTTGAAGTCTGTCAGGCTCAGTGACATGACAAAGGCTCCCTGGAGAGCCTGTTCCAGTTCCTGACCACTCTTTACCTTTTCCTAATGTCCAAACTGAATCTCCCCTGCCATGCTTCTTCATGCTATTCCACTGGGTCCTATTGCAGTCACCAGAGAGATCAGTGTGTCTCCCTCCAATCTCTCTCATAAAGAAGCTATAATCTGTGATGAGGTCTCCCTCAGTCTCCTCTTCTCTAAACTGAGCAAACCAAGTGGTCTCAGTCACTCTTTGTACATCTTCCTGTCCAGACATTTCATCATATTTGTTGCTGTCCTCTGGATACTCTCTAATATTTCTGTGTTTTCCTTTTATGTCACTGCAGCACCCAGAACTGCACACAGTGGTTGAGGTGAGGCCACACCTATGCAGAGCAAGAGAGGGACAATCCCTCACCTTGACTGACTAGCAATGCTGTGCCTGCTGCACCCCAGGGTAAATCTGGCCCTTTTGGCTGCCAGGGGACACTGCTGGCTCATATTCAACTTCCTAATGACCAGAATCCCCAGATCCTTAGAACAGCAGGGCTGTTCCCCAAGCTCTTATCCCCCAGTCTGTATGTATATGAAGGGTTGCCTCATCCCAGGAGTGGAACACGGCATTTGCTCTTGTTAAACTTCATATTGTTGGTGATTGCCCATCCTTCTAGTCTGTCAATATACCGAACCTCCTAATTTAGTATCACCTGCAAAATTACTTAGTATACATTTAAGGTCCACATCACGTAACAGATTTATTGAAAAAAAAAAAAAATAGAAAAAAAGAAAAAATTGAATAGAACTGACCTCAAAATGGAACCTCAGGGAACCCCACCAGTGACTGGCCTGACGTAACTCCATTCCCTATAATCTTTTGAGCAAAACCTGTCATCCATTTTTTTCACCCATCATATTATTTTTTTAGCTGTATGCTGGACATTTTGTCCAGACGGATACTGTGAGAAAGAGTGTTGAAAGCTTTGATGAGTTCCAGAAAGATTACATCATCTGGCTTCCCTTGGTCAACTAGATGGGTAACCATGTCATAAAAGAAAATTAAGTTATTCAAGCAGGACTTTCCTCTCATGAACCCATGTTGGCTATGACAACAATAACTACATCTTCTTTCAAGAGTTTTTCAGTAACTCCCAGAATAACCTTTGTAATTTTACATGCACTGAAGTGAGACTGACAGGCCTGTAATTGGCAGGGTCTTCTTTCTAATCCCTCTTGGAAATGGGGATAATGTTTGTCAACTTCCTCTGGTCCTCCTTTTGCTGTTAACGTATGTAAAAATACCCTTGCAGTTTTCCCCCGGAGCACTGGCCACCCTCAACTCTAATTGAGCTTTGGCTGCATGTACCTTCCCCTTAAAATGTCAAGCAGCATCTCTGTAGTTCTCTCATGTCACCTGACCTTGATTCCAGTGGCTGTACACTTTTTTTTCCACCTAAGTTCTAGGAGATCCCTGATCAGACACTCCATCTTTCTGCCTCACCTGCTTGACTTCCATCACCTTGGAATTTGCTGTTTCTGTGCTCTTAAGATGTGATACTTAAAAAGCGACCAGCACTGATGGTCCCCAATATCTTCAAAAGCAGAAAAGCAGTTTTTCAAGGGACCTTACTAACTAGATCCCTGAGCAAACTGAAGTCTGCTCTCTACCCAGGGTTGAAGTTTTGGAGGTAGTTTTCCCCTCCTATCACCAAATATTTTAAACCCAACTAATTCATGGTCACTGTGGTCAAGACAGACAACAACTGCCACCTCACCCATGAGATCTCTCTTTTCACAAGCAGTAAATCTAGAAGGACACCTTTCCTAGTGAGCTCCCTTAGTTCCTATATGTACCAAAAAGTAGAGGTACAGGTATTCAAGGGGTTTTAGGTATCTGCTGGACCTGTTTGTATCATCTATGTGATATGCCCTATTAACATCTGGGGAGCTGAAATGTCATACATAAGAACAAGAAGAGCTAATCTAGAGATATCCCTTTATTTCTTATAGAATAATTCATCGGTGCTGTCATCCTGGCTGGTGGCTTGTAGTAGACTCCCACAACATCCACTTTATTTGGTTGCCCCTTAATCCTTACCCAGAGGCTCTCAAACATGTTGCCACCAACTGCAAACTACATACATCCCAACCCCCCCATTACATAAAGCTCCATCTCCCAACTCACCTGTCCTGCTTATACCAATGAAGAGCCTTTAAATGTCCATCAAAGCACAGCAGTCACAGTACTCTTCTCACCAAGACTCACTGATGCCAGTGTTGTCATAGTTCTCGGAATGTGCTAAAGCTTCTAGCTCCTGTTGCTTATTCTTCATGTTGTAATAATTCCACCCATCATATCACCCTCAATCTAAATCAATGTCAGTAGCTTGAAGATCCAGGAATTCAAGAATCCTCCCGTCTTTTGATCCACCATCTCCTTCCCCTCCAACACCCGTCTCTCCTTCCCTTAGTTAATTTGCAAGCAGTTCATCCTCTTTCTCCCAGGCTTACAGCTGAATTTTCTGGCACCTGAAAAATTTTCTTACTAAATCCATCTTCTCAGTCTTTGGCAACCATATAAAATCTTTCCAAAGCACTTCTAATCAATACTTTATTTTATCACCTATTCAGCCTCCCTTGTATCCTGTATCTTAAAGAGTTCCACAGCCAAATATCTCCTTTATTAAGTAAATGCTCAAACTTATTTTTCTTCTTATTAATGCTACTAATATTAACATAAAAACAAAAACATTTGGCAAAAAATCTCCAAAGTCTTATATAAAACTCACTTCATTAGACATAGAAAAATGCACTGCAGTGCAAAACAGTATTTTAAATTAATTTGGCACCTATCAAGGGAATGGATTACATGCCCTGGGACTAAATAAATGCAGAAGACATTCAATATATTTTCACATGCTTTGGCATCTGGGCATCAGTTGGCTTCAGGTATATGCAGACAGAGACTTGTGCATCCTGCAGCCACAGGAATTATTTGCTGATCTGTAGGCCAATAGAACAAAAATTATATGATGCCATGGACAGTGACAAGAAGTCATTTGCTGTTAACAGGTTTTAGGTGAGAAATTATTTGTTTAGCAGCCCTATTTATCCTTTTATAACTCTCTGTCAAGGGCTGAAAACAAGCCTGAGTAACAATAATATAAGAAGGTCCCTTTAAAGACATCTTCCTCCAAAATATATATATATATATATAAATAAAATAAAATTGTGTGTTAGAATGAATAATCTCAGCATTTTTATGTGGTTTGGCAAAAACAACTTTGTATAAATGACAAAGAAAACTCACAGCGGTCACTACTAAAAGCTAATTTATATTATTATTATTTTATTTTATTTTATTCTGTGACTAAATACCCACTAAAACAGCATATGCTGTCTTTTGGTTTTACATATTTTGTTTACAGAGAATTGAGGCAGCAGTTCTCAATCAAACTAATGGGAGGCTGGCAGATGAGATATCACAGTGTCTTCTACTTTCTTCCACCTTTAAAAGACATATAGAATGACATTTCTGGTATTATTTTTCATATAACCAGACACTGCAATCCCCACAGAGGACTGTATTAACCAGAAAGAGAGTGGTCTACAAAATTGTGAATAGGATGAAAGGCAGTCCAATATGCAACTTGTCCACTTCACTAGCTTTTTTAATGTTTGAGAACTTATGAAATGAAGAGACTTTAGTAATTACTACATAGCACATAACATTATCTACCTACAAAGTGGAACAAAACACTATTAAGATCAGGTGATGTAACAGTATAAACCCACTTCCTATGTTTGTAATATGTTCTTAGAACAATAAGTGGAATCTTATAGGGTATGTTTCATATGAATATGAATAGAGTTGAACTTATACATGTGACTAAATAAGAGGTAAACTAAATTTTTTACTGCTTCTCTCATCCACATCCTTTTCAGGTTGTGGGAGTAATCTAAATACATAACCATATTTCCCTTTAAGACTTTAATGTCACAAACCTCTTTATTAGAACTGTGAGTTTGTTCCAGCTGTATATGTCAGATCTGTATGACAGTATGTACCTTCAGCTTTATTTTCTTCTGAAAGAGCAGGTCTCAGTATTTTAGAGTCTGATGAGTGACTGGCAACTGCCACTACTTTTCAGGATATTCAGAATACTAGAAATGATATTTAAACGTATTGTGAACTGGGATGTGCCAATCCAAAGGAAAACTGCTCTTTTGTGACAGAAAATGTTAAAGATAGGAAACATCTTGGCTGGAAGAAATGTATACATCTTCAGATAAATTCAGATACAAGGAACAGTATTCTAGATTACATCCTAACTGAAAGTATTCTCACCAGCCATTGAAGGAATTAGTACTTTTAATGAACAGGTTCCATATTGTGTTATTGCTTTATCAACATGTGCATATTCTCGTGTGAAACACAGGATAATTTTTAAGTAAATAGAGGTGTACAATTCCTTACTTTTACAATCATAGCCAGATGGAAGTCATCAAGGAAACACAGACAGGACAATAACAAACGTGTTTAACTAGACTATATATAAAGACTATACATAATGGCTATATCATGGGAAATTTTCTGCCAAATTGCTTTTCTGCTGGGTTGCCCCCAGCACATCCTGGTACCTGGGGTTGTTGCTCCCCAGGTGCAGAATTTTGCACTTCTTCTTGTTGAGTTTCATGAGCTTCCTGTCTGCCCGTTTCTACAGCCTGCTCAGGTCTCTCTGGATGGCAGCATCACCCTCTGGTATATCAGCCATTTCTCCCAGTTCTGTGTCATCAGCAAATTTGCTGATGGTACACTCTATCCCATCATCCAGATTATTAATGAAGATAAAAAGTGGGATTAGGCCTGATATTAACTCCTGGCAGACACCGCTAATTACTGGCCTCCAACTAGTCTTTGTGACGCTCATCATCAACCACTGGCCCAGCTGTTCAGACAGTTTTCAGTCCACATCACTGTCTGCTCATCCAGCCATACTTCAACAGCAGGTCTGTGAGGATCTTAGACAGTATTAAAAATCTGTTATCCACCGTTAGTCAATATCCACTGTTGTACTCTTGCCTTCTAAGACATTAATTCCATGGTAGTGAGTTCTCAGGTTAATCAAATGTGACTTCCATATGAAGAGGTTACAGAGGTATAAACAGCCAAAACAGCTGGAGATTGCAATATTACACTAAACATTTAGTATCAGTTTACATCTTCAAAAATACTTGAAAAAAAGAATATATCTATCCTGGAGCTATTTTTCCACCAAACCTAGCCCTTACTGATTTTCATATTCATCTGCAATTTAAAGAGTGCCAGCCAATTAAAAGAACTCCATAATCTGGTTTTAATTATGTTAATTATGACACAGACAAAACTATACACACTAGATTACTGTTTTCTGGTTGATGCTTCATGTAGACACTTGTGCATCTTAAACAAGCACACTTATACAAGTATTTACAAAATAATGAAAATTTGTGAGATGTCAATCATTACAAAAGTTATTTAGCTATAGAAGCCCTAAGACAGAAGTAGAAGTCAATTATGTAACATCATTTGGAAACCATTCAGGTTTGAAATTTAGTTGTAGTAACCAATTCTTTAACTATCAACATTTTTAAGGTATGCAAATTCACACTTCTTTCCAGAAGATGTAAATTTATGCCAGTCAAAATCAAAAGTAAATCTGCTAACATTCTGGTTGAGTATATTCAAAGGCTAATTTTTTGAAGCTACCAAATTTTTTCTCTTTGGAAAATAGAATTTCATAAGTCAAAATCCATTTGGGAGCCAGTGCTAATTCTCAGCATTCTAGAATAAGGAATCTGAAGCTTCTGACATTTTTTTTCTCCAACTCTTTCTTACAGACATTACCCAGTGTTTATAGCTTATCTGGTGTAATAGAAATCCTGATTATCAAAGTTATGAAATCAGAGAACTGGAAAGGTGACTGGCAAAATATATCACTTTTTTTTTTTTCTTTCTTTCTTTTTCTTTTTCCTCTTAAGAGTAAGTATCTCTCTCTCTCTATATATATTTCGTATTTTCATCATCAGAACAAAAAAACAGAGGTGTGATTTCATCTACATTACTGGTCGCAAGTCTAGTATTATATGCAAACATAGCAAGACCTAATTTTGTTACGAAACCAGAATCAAACACGTTGTATTCCCTGGTGTAGTATTCTAATTGTAATAAAAGAAGTGCCTCTTGAATTTCACTATCTAGAATCTTTAACAGGAAGTAGTATGATTAGTAGCAGCTCACCTCAAGGTCTCCATTTTCTCTTACAGAATATTATTCTCTTGTGTGTATGATGTACTGCTCTTGCAGCAGTCCTCCTCTGCATCCCAATTTGCTCTTTTTCAGCACATCAAATTTGCTGCTGCCAAAAGCGTATTATTTTCTTGCTACACTTAGTGAGTTAGTTCTTCTTTTACAGCCCATTCCTGGTTTCTCTTAACTGGAAAGTTCTAACTTTTTATTCTCACTTTTAAGGTTTTTCACAACACTGCTTCTTCCCACCTACAGAGGAAATGTCCTCATGTCCTCCTACACTCTTAATGAGACGACTGTACTTATTACAATTTTCATGATTTATTGTGCCTCTTTCTTTTTCTTCCTTCCAACATTGTAAGAACAAAAACTGGATCAGAAAAGAGCTTAACTAGCTCAATATCTGATTTCTGGTATTGACAATAGATGGCTGCCTCAGGAAGAGTGAAAATAATATATCTATATATTATATAGATATATGCATGTATTACTACTATATAGTACATGTATATGTGTATATATATATTGTATATTTTATACATATATATACATAATTCTCAAGTACTCTACCTATTTTCAGCTATTCATACTATAGGGTTTTCTGATACAGAGAATGTCTGTAGTTCATGTCTCATACTTCTCTTGACATACTTGTCCAGTCCTCTTGGAGAATCATGTAAATGTCTAATATGCACTTTTTTTTTCTTTTTTTTTTTTTTTTTTTGTATGCTGTTTCCACACAGGTAAACTTCTTTCACAAGGAACTATCTACTCTGGGAGCGTGGTTTCTGTTTGCTTGTTTGTTTGTTTGTTTATTTTTTCATATCAGGTTCCTATTACCTAATACAGCAAAAGAAAGTGAATGAGTAATTTTTAGCTACCTACTCCATGTTACTCATGACTTTGTAAACATTAATTGTATCTTCCTTAAATCATCTTCCCCCACCCTCAGGCTGAAGTATCAGTTCCCCCTGAGAAAGCTATTCCTTACTTTTGACCACTCTTTCTGTCCTTCTCTGAAGCTTCTCCAGTTCTGCCATAGCTATTGTAAGATTAGAGAATCAGACCTGTGTAGAGAATTTCACTGATCATAAGCTTTTATTTACACCAACAGCCAGTAAGCATGGCAGGGGTGTAGCACAGAGATAGATTTTGAATGAAACACAAAAATTTGGTGTAGAGACAGTAGTTAAGAGCCAAATCTTGAAATTCACAAAATATGTCATTAATGTTCCCCATAGCACTTTGCTTTTTCAGATTCTTCTAAATTTCTACATCTCAGTTCTAGTCTCAGACAAAAATAAAACCAGACTGCACTAGCCTTGAAAGGCTGCCAGCCCTTTCCTCCTGCTGTGTGCTTAGAAACTGCTCCATCTCCTTTTCATTCAAACTCCTCAGATTCTCCTGAAATCATGCTTCTTTCTGCATGTTCTTCTGGGTGAATAGTATGTCCTCAACTTTCCCTCCAACACAATGAACTCTGGCAAGATTGGTGATTACGAATATTGCAGGTGTGTACAGCGTTTGGTGTATACTGTACACAGCACACTTTTGGAAATATTGACTAATGGGGAATATTCCACTGTTACAACCATTTCACTGAAAGTAATGGGTTCCAAACTGAACATTAGAAATCTGAGGAAACCTGCAGAGCTGTTCATTAATAGTTCAGGTCAGAAGTCAATGTAACAATTGAAAATGATTTACACTCTGTGAATAACAAACTTTATTGCTGTGATGATTAAAGCTTAATTTACACTTTTAAAACTATTTAGAAGACTTATTTTTTAAAAAATCTTTTTAAGACTGTTCCCATTTCAGTTGATTGTCCTGCTCTGATATATTAGCTTTGACAAGAATGGCATTTTTTCTGCTGGGTTGCAAATGACTATGTAGACAAATGAATCATTAAAAAGCTTTGTGTTATACAAAATTGAGCAAGAAAGTATAGAGTTACCAGGTCCCCAGTTAAATTTTGAAACCAAATAAAAAGAAGAGAAAAAGAGTCAAGGGATTTCTTGGTTTTCATGGGATGAACAATTAGCCACTTGCCTTTTATTTTATAACTTGCAATTTGTTTGTAACTTGTACTTTGCAGTGCAATTAAAAAAAAAAATGCTATAAAAGAAGAGATATGGATAAAAGGTGAAATAGAAATTACTTAGGTTCACATTTTGGATTAAAGTTCAAGATAATTCTTTCACATAAAGCACATTCAGAGATACAGATTTTATTCCTGAAAAAAAAAAAAAAAGGAAAACAAAAATTCACCCAACTGTATACCACAAAGCTTGCTAAAGTGCTTCTGTCAAAAATATCTTTCTCTTTCCAGTCAAGGAGGCTAAATTTGATGTGTTGGCAGTATATATATTCTATATATTACAGAATCACAGAATTACAGAATTGAAGGGATTGTAAGGGACCTTGAAAAATCACCGGATCCAACCCCCCTGCCAAAGCAGATTCCTTAGAGCAGGCTGCCCATGTAGGCGTCCAGATGGGCCTTGAATATCTCCAGAGAAGGAGACTCCACAACCTCTCTGGGCAGCCTGTTCCAGTGCTCCATCACCCTCACTGTGAAGAAGTTATTTCACATGTTCTTGCGGAACTTCCTGTGCTCCATCTTGTGGCCATTACCCCTTGTCCTGTCCCCACAAATCACTGAAAAGAGGTTGGCCACATCCCTCTGTCTCCCACACCTCACGTATTTATACACATTGTTGAGATCCTCTCTCAGTCTTTCCTCCAGGCTGAACAGACCCAGGTCTCTCAGCCTTTCTTCATAGGGAAGATGCTCCAGGCCCTGTATCATCTTTGTGGCCCTCTGCTGGACTCCTTTTTTTTTTTTTTTTTTTTTTTTTTTTTTTTTTTTTTTTGTACCAGGGAGCCCAGAACTGGGCACAGTACTCCAGGTGAGGCCTTACCAGGGCAGAGTAGAAGGGGAGGATCACCTCCCTTGACCTGCTGGCCACCCTCCTTTTAATGCACGCCAGGATCCCATTGGCCCTCTTGGCCATGAGGGCACACTGCTGGCTCATGGTCAACCTGTCATCCACCAGGACCCCCAGGTCCTTCTCCTCAGAGCTCCTCTCCAGCAGGTCATCCCCCAGCCTGTACAAATACTTCCAGTTGTTCCTTCCCAGGTGCAGGACTCTACACTTGTTCTTATTAAGCCTCATTTGGTTTCTTCCTGCCCATCTCTCCAGCCTGTCCAGGTCTCGCTGAATGGCAGCACAGCCTTCTGGCATGTCAGCCACTCCTCCCAGCTTTGTGTCATCAGCATACCTGCTGAAGGCAGACGCTATTCCCTCATCAAGGTTGTCAATGGAGATGCTGAACAAGACCAGACCCAGCACTGACCCCTGGGGAACACCACTGGTCACATGTCTCCAGCCAGACTCTGAGCTGCCGATCACCACCCCTTGAACTTGGCCAGTCAGCCAGTTCTCAGCCCACCTTACTGTCCACTCTTCTATGCTGTATTTTCTCAGCTTTGCTAGCAGGATATCATGGGAGACAGTACCAAAAGCCTTGCTAAAGTCAAGGTAGATGACATCCACTGCTCTCCCCCCATCTACCCAGATGGTGATGCCATCACAGAAGGCAACGAGGTTGGTTGAGCACAACTTCCCCTTGGTGAATCCATGCTGACTACTCCTCATAACATTCTTCTCTTCCAATTGCTTGGAGATGGCATCCAGAACAAATTGTTCCAACATCTTTCCAGGAAGAGAGGTGAGACTGACTGGCCTGTAGTTTCCTGGATCCTCTTTCCTGCCCTTCTTGAAGACCGGAGTGACATTGGCTATCCTCCAGTCTTCCGGCACCTCTCCAGTTCTCCACCAGGACCTTTCAAAGATGATAGAGAGCAGTTCGGCAATCACCTCTGCCAGCTCCCTTAGCACACGTGGATGCATCCCATCAGGACCCATGGATTTGTGTGCATTGAGCTCACTCAGACGCTCCCAAACTGTTCTCTCATCAACCAGGGGGGAGCCTTCCATTACACAGACCCTTTCTCCTCCCGCCAGGGTCAAGGAGTCTCGGGGGGGGGGGGAAAGGGAGCGGGGGAGAAGGAGCCCTTGAAGCAAAGACTGAAGCAAAGAAAGCATTCAGCATCTCTGCCTTCTTGTTGTCCGTTACTAGGACACCCCCCTTGTTCAGCAAGGGACCCACATTATCCCTAGTCTTCCTTTTACTGTTTATATACTTAAAAAAACTCTTCTTATTACCTTTATTATCTTTTATACTATATATACTTATATATATACACACTATATATATATACTATATATATATTTCTATGTAGTATATATATACTATATATACTGTATATACTATATATACTATAAATACTATATATACATATTTATAATATATACAGTACATATTATATATGTATATATATAGTGTATATAGATATGTATATATGTAGTGTATATGTATATACAATATATATGTATTTCTTAAGGGAAGTGTAAAGAATTTTGCATTTTGCATAACAATTTGTTGTAGCTGTACTATTTAATTTCCATTAGTTAGATGTTTATGAAGCAATTTAAGTATCATTTGAGTCCAATTAATGATATTTCTCTTGTGTGTTTTAGTATGTTTAGGAAAATTTGCAGTTTATGGGTATACTAAACTGTAGCTTTTAATGGCTTAGTTCTCAAGTGCAGTACTAGTTACAGTCATAACATGTATATTATTGACAGTATATTTTTATGCATTGCACTATTAAAGATAGAGGATGCAGTGTATTCATATGTTACACTGATAAAGAGATAAAGGACACTACTGCCATGAATAATGATTTTATTTTTTTTTTACTATTTTTTTTTGGTCAGAGTTAAAATGATTGAGATCCTTTGAAAATCTTGGCAATATGTCTGATGCCACTGTAGGAGGAACAGTAATATTCTGAAGAATCTTCTCCAGTTCCTTTGTAATCTTCAGAATTCTACATATACTTTGTATATTTTTCCACATTAAAGACATATTTTTAAATACTCTGATACATCTCTATAGAAAAAAAAACTCATTGAGAAATTATCACATTTTACAGGTCAATGCACTTTGCTCTACCCACAACAACAAGCTGCATCCCAATGCAAAAATTTAAAATGGAGAGAATGGCTCCATGCCTTATATATTTATTTTATTGAACCAGTTGGTCTGAGCCTGACAACTATTAGATCTTTATACAAAAATAATACTTCTGCATCTTAGGATCCTCCACATATAAAGAAGTCTGTAAGGTCCTATACAAACAGATTAAAAGGCAAAAAAATCTCTATCTTCTAAATGAGTGCAAGATAAAACTGTTGGTTTGTGTTTTTTGTTTGTTTGTTTGTTACATAATATTTGTGTTTTCATTTCACTGCTGTTTTCTTCTCTTCCTTTTGCAAATTTGTTCACATGTGCCCATCTAGTTAGTTACATGAGACAGCTGTAAGACACTAACCCTTTCAAACTTAAAAAAAACAAACAGGTGTTTGAAAGTACAGAACTGACTCACGGGTGTTGAAATTGCAGTGGAAAAGGGAAACAAATAATAGCAGCTGTGTCTCACAAGCTGAACAGCTGTTAAATGTTTGTGCCTTAACACCTGTTGGAGGCTGGCAAACTGATGTCTACTCCTCTCTTTATTAAGTACCAGTCAAAAAAAAAAAAAAAAAAAAAAAAAAAGAAAAAGCAATTGATCATAGAAAAGAAGGTAAAAGAGCATGGTTCCCCAGAGAAGGAAAGCTCCTATATTAAACCTTCCTAAATTTTATTAAATTCTACTTTGTTTCAGTTTAAATAAGCAGAAATCAGTTCATTATGGCACTATATCTGATAACACATATGTGCTTTGATTTTCATTTTGAACTAGATAAAGCAACAGCTCTGTTATGCTCTTTTTCCTCCATCAAGAGACTTATGATACAAGAGGCTAGAGATGCCAAGGAATTTGGAATTTTGTGAACAGTTAGATTTAATATATATTTATGATGTTCAGTCTCTTGGCTCATAATATATCTGTGCAGATCCCTTGCTGATAATTAACAGTTTCAACAGACTTTTTTTGGTGAATTTTGGAATTTCATGAGTTTGCTTAGAGAACAAAGTTAGACAGAGGGGAGGGGGCAAAACTGTAACTGTGTAGGTGGTGTTTTAAAACAAAACACAAGAATAAAATTATGAAACAAAGTTGCTTACTCTAAATGTGGTGCTTTTCAGCTTTTTAAGAATAACTGAAGTTTTAGTAGGGGAGGTAGATGCCAGGTGCTCTTTGACAACTCCTCCAGCAGTACCTGCTATCTATTTAGCAAGAATATATTTTATTCATGGTGTACTTCCTCCAGACATGAGAAGTATTGTTAATGAATTAAATAATGCATGCATATAAATGCTATTAGTAAAATAATGCAAGGGGCGAAATCTTACAGTATTCTGTTTAAGTAAATAAATAAATAGTGATGGTCAGGAGGAAAAAAAATGTAATAATAGAGGAACATTTTTCAGGTCAATCCAAATATTCTGCATGAAGCACATCTTTCAACCATTTCTCCTAATCATCCTTCGTATCTCAGAATATAATTTATGTTTCTGCTAATTCTAGGTACTGTAGGAATTGAAACAGCAGATTGGATATTAGGAAAATGTTCTTCATCAGGAGGGAGAATGGGTGTTGGAACAGGCTCCCCAGGGAAATGGTCACGGCACTGAGCCTGCTAGAGTTCACGAAGCATTTTGACAGCCCTCTCAGATATATGGTATGATTTTGGGGTGATCCTGTACAGAGACAGGAGTTGACTTGGTGATCCTTGTGAGTCCCTTCCAACTCAGGATATTCTATGATTCTGGAGCATATGGTATTTAGTCATCATCTATTTCAGTAAACTCCATAATAAACTGTAGCTAGGATATTTATTAGTGTCACATGTGTCACATGATAGTAGATCAACTGATAACATAATTAAATGCTTAGCAGCAAGAAAGGGTCTGGATTGCACTCTTATGTCTCTGTTTACATGTCTTAGACACAGTTCACATATTTTAATCAAGAATGATAGTGAAAAATAGAGCCTTTCTCTTGTTTATGAATTGGGTCATAAAAGAGCAGTTAATGTATTTCATAAATTAATCTATGCTGTACAGACTGTGTACATATGTTAATGACACTGGGCAGGATTATTATTATGCCATTTATCACATAAATGTTACCATCAAAACAGTGGATAACTATCCCTCTTATGCTTCACACTCAAGAAAAAACAGTTAAATGTCCTTGCCTAACAAGTAGTACATTCTACTATGATGAACTAAAATTTAAGATTTTACATTATGCTTTTTGGTATTGTCTTCATGATCATAGTCTAGTATGAGGCATTTTTGCTTACAGATAAAAAACAGCTATTGCTGAAGTAAAGTGTAACAAAATAATCCAAATCTTTCCACTTTGCCTTGTCCATACATGTAAGAGAAACACTATACATAATAGTTTTCCAAATTTAACAGATGAAGATTACCTTCTTGTCTGTGGCTGTTAGTTCTATGTGTGTTTCAGATGTTCCCTCAGGGTATTACTGTACACAGCTAACTTACAATGATCAGCTAAAACATACACCCTAATAAGGTAAGGTAAGGTAAGGTAAGGACACTGGAACTGAAATAAGAAATAGAGCTCTTGGGAATACAATCTCAGGATAACACTCTATTATTGTTATCAGACTTACAAACTGAAAGTCACTTTCAGAATATTGCTTATTACATCTTACTATGTATTTTAACAGTGTATGCAAAGGTGAACTGAAAGACTCAAAACCTTCCAAATCTTTGGTTCAAAGTCTTTTTGCCCTGTAATAGCTGAAAAGAATTTCTGAAACAGAAACTTCAAAAATTTGGAAGTTGGAAGAAAAATAATATGTCACTAACCTAACCAGAGTTATCCATAACCTCAGTTTGTTTTTCAAAGGAATTTCATTGCTATTTTGGGGCAATCTTCTCTTTCTGTTTCTCCTGCATACACAGAGCTATGCAGAAGGAAGGAATGATATCTTTTGGATAGCATAATTACCTGATAGATGCCAATTATTATAACAGTTGTTTAAAAATAATTTCCTTGCTAAAGTAGATGACCTAATACAATATCCCACAGAGAAACTAAGTTCCACTGTGCTGTGCCTTCTATAATAGTGCTGAAAATAACCTGCAGCCGGATCATAAAGACCCAGATGCTTACAGTGGAAATTGAAATACCTGCAAATCAATGATCCTCCTGGCTAACTATAAAGGCCTTGTAAACACCATAAGCAGCTGCATTTTTTAATTTATCTTTCCCAAATTCCTACAGTATCACCTCTTCACATACCTAGAAGTGCCTCTGTATGGGTAAGATAGTTCCCTCCCGTTGAGGCTCTTCTATTGGGTGCAATTGTCTGCTTGTCTGCTTCACACTTCAAGGAATCAGAATTGGCACCCATATTCAAGGGCGGATTACTTAGAATGGATGCAGATAGTAGCAGTCATTAACATATACTCAGTATTTCTTATTTGTAATGTCTAGACAGCTCCCTGCTCTGAATGTCAAATTGTTTTAGAACAGCATGCTAAAGCTCCTAATTCTCACCATGCACTGGCTAAGAAAGGCATTTGACTTGGGTATTTCACTCTGGGTTGTGGATTCCACTATGAATAGGAAGCATTAAAAAAGTTAAGCAGTGAAATCACCTATGCCATAATGTCTATGACATTTTTTGACCTTGTTCTTAATTGCCGTGTCTTCTATTAACCAAACCAATTTCTCCAGTTAAGGAGATTTGGATTATGGAAATATTTTCTGACAAGCACATTCACCATTTATTTTCCACTTGTATCTAACACTTTCAGACCAAAACTGTATTTCAGTGGGGCTGCTGAATATCCATCTGTTATGAAATGTAGCTCCTACTGCTTACACACTCTTAAAAATAACTGCAGGTGTTCATTCCCAGGTTTGGCTGCTTTTCTTGTCTCGGAGGTATCTTGTTAGTAATTCCTCCTCTTGTTTGTAATGCCTCCTGTTCATCACTTGTAACTTGGAATTACGACATTTAATTGAACTTTCTAAAGAAAGTTGATTAAAAAAGGGAATGTACATTATAATGTACTTACTACGTTAAAATAGTACACAGCACAACAGATATTTTTAGATTTTTTCTTTCAATTAAATTAGTAAGCACTGATTCCCATTCCCCTACCTGAAACTAATTAATTGAGCAATTTTATACTGTTGTCTTAACCAAAAGATAGTTCCGTGTTTTCCATGTATCTTAAGTTTCCCACTTTGCTTTCCATGGAGACAGTTTACTGAAGAAAAAAGTGCAATCTAAAACAGAATTATTGAAGTATTTTGCATAACTATGTACAGATGAAATTAATTTAAACTTAATCTAACAGATAACATAGTTTTCACTAGTCCTGTAAGGTCCAACTATACTTATGTCTTCTTTATTGCCATAAATTCATGGTGATTCATAATCTGAAATCCTAAGGGATGAAATATAAGTTAGGGGTTAATATATGTTTAGGAACTCATAGTTTTAAAGAACTAACTTTAAAATCAGGGGGGGTTGGTCACTGTGGCAAAATATCGTTCCTAAACATTATAACATAGTTCCAGATGTCCTAGTTAATGTAAATAAATGGACAAAAACTGTAACTAAATTCTTTCTACTATATTTAAGAAATTGTCTGAGATACCAGTCTCAGCTTCTGACGAGTAAAGCTGAAAGTTATAAGAAGAAAAACTACAAAATAAATACCTGATGCCAGATGTGATGTCTAAAAAGAAGGAAAAGTTTTACTGAAAGTTATAATGTACTATTATTTCTGCAAGTATCAAGTAACTGTCCAGGAACTTTTGAAAAAGTAATAACATAAACTGACACACTAGAGTGAATCAAATTCATTGTTTTTCTTCTGGTGTTTTGTTTGTTTGTTTGTTTCTGTGGCTTGTTTGTTTGTTTCATTCTAGAAAAATATAAAAGTAAGATTCAGTTAAAGTAAATAGATGTGAAATTCTGTACTAAATGTGAGATTCATTCTGATATTAACTACTCCTTGGACATAAGTAGATTTTGTAATGTGTCTTATATTAAAATAAGATTCATATGGAGCAATAAAAATCCAGAGGAATGTATACACAGACATACTCTAAAAAAAAAACACATGTTAAAGAATGAGTTCGTACTACCAAAATATTTTGCACTTAAATTGTTGAAACACTGCATGATGTATTATGACACTACTTTAATCACTGAGTAAATAAGTGCACACTTATAGTAAATATGAACCCATTAAGCTCAGCAGGAATACTATCTGGCTTTGATTCATTTTAGGGCCTACTTCCTAAATATGACACTCTATCTTAACCATTGAAGCTGTCTTGACACTATTAAGCAGCCTTCCTTATAAATACGTTAGTTGTTTTACACACACAAAATAGATATCTGATGTCTGACATGGACAGGAAGACAGCCTCAATATTCTGCAGAGTACTCTCTAAAGTTTATTCACAACTTTATATTCAAATGTCTCTAATTATTTTTTTTTTTTTTTTTTTTTTTCCCATGGCCTTCTTAGAGATTTAGATGTGTATCTGTGTTAACTGGTATTTAGAATGACAAATGTTGATATGGCTGGGGCAAACTGGAGTTGTATAAGACAAGACCAGTAGTAAAAATCTGACCTCCCCCTGAAAAAGCAGGGAAGGTCATTGCCAAAAGAGAAAAAAAATTAAATAAAAAAAAAAAAAAAATTATTAGAAATATTGTAAAGAAAAGATCATGTTAATCATCAACAACAACAGGCAATCGGGTTCCAGGGCAGACACGTTCTGCAAGAGAGCTGGGGGTCATGGCGTGCAGGAGTTTTCCTGCATCAAGGTCTCTTGAGGCAGCCAAGGGAGCAGCCTGGAACTGGCAGCCTGTGAGGGGACGGCTGACAAGGTGTGGGTGGCCCCCTCTGCTGCACAAAGGCAGCCCCTGGGGCGTGCAAATAACCAGGAGCACGGTGACCAGGGAAAGCAGTCAGGGCATGGCACATCAGTCAGGGCGTGGTGCGGCCATTTGCACGGCAGTGCGCACGGGCAAGGCAAGCAGAGTTGGTCATATTTGTGTTCTGGGAAGGAACTTCTCCTGAAGAAATGGTGTCCACCTGCTGAACCTGCCACTCTGCGTCTGAAAACCAGATGGAGGGGCCACAACCTCCGCAGGAAGATGCCTCCACCCAAACAGTCCTCCCAAGGAATGAAAGAGTGGCCCAGACCCTCAGTTCTGGGTGCTCCAGTCTCTGGAAGTACCCCTGGGGCCTGAAGGCAGAGGGGAGTGTCATGGATGCAAGTGTGCCCAGCTGGATGAGGTCTTCAAACAGGTGGCTCAGTTGTGAGAGGAGCTTACCAGGCAGTGTAGAATTTGGGAATCTGAGCAAGAGATTAACAGATGGTATTATACACTGTCATGGTCCGAGCAACAGCCCTGCCTTAAGTCTAGGCAAGAAGTAGGGAAACAAACGTGCAGTCCAAAACAAACACAGGAGAAGGGAGAGTGGACCCTTGTCTCTGATCAGAGAGTCTCCCCCCACCCCTGAAGTTCCCCTGCACAATAGATACAAGGTTCTAAGGCAGAAGAGAGGAGACGCCAGGGGAATTAGTAAAGACTTCAGAATGAACAAGCACAGGGAGCTCAGAAAGGCCGACCACATGAAGTTGGCTCAGTCTCCCAGCTGCATCAAAACCAGTGCCACAAAGGCACAAAGGGTGTTAGTCATTGGAGACTCCTCTCTGAGAGGCACCAAGGCTCTCATTTGCCATCTGTGCAATCTCTCCAGAGAGGTTTCCTGCCTGCCTGAAGCCCATATTTGTGATATTATCCCCTTCCCAAAGACCCCTTCCTACTTTTTCAAGTAGGATCAAACGATGCTGTAACAAGGAAACTGCAGTATCAAAAATGATTTTATGGCCCTTGGAAAGATGTTGAAGGGATCAGGAATGCAAGTAGTGTTCTCTTCTGTCCTCCCATTTGGTGACTGGGACCCAGGAAGAAGGAGACAAATGGGCTAAGTGAATTATTGGCTGGAAGGATTTGCGTTCTATGACCTTGGATGCACTTTTGAGGGACATGGCATGCTGACACTAGATGGGATGCAGCTGACATTTGGGGCAAGAGTGTTCTGGGCAGTAAGCTGGCTAGGCTTATCAGGAGGTCTTTAAACAAGATGCGGCAGGGGAACGGGATGCACCTCTGAGTGAAGAAAACATGCCTGAGAAAAGTATCATTCTAAGTAACACCAGGAAAATAATTGTGAACCATCCCAGTGCAATCAGGAAGGGTTTTGGAAATGTGATAGCACTGATTGCCAAGCTGAAGTGCCTCTACACCAACACATACCACATGGGAACAAGCAAGAGGAATTGGAAACCATGGTGCAATTAGACAAATATGACCAGATTGGTCTCACCAAAATATGGTGGGATGGATCACATAACTAGACCATTGGAATAGTGAGCTACAAACTCTTCAGAAGGGATAGACAGGGAACGAAGGGAGGAGGTGTTGCCCTCTGCATTAGGGATGGAATTTATTGTGAAGAGTTTCCTCTGAGAAACAGCCATATACAGGAGTTTGTGGGTGAGAGTTGAAGACCACACCAAGAAAGAACAGCTTGTGGCTGGGGTCTGCTACGGGCCACCTGATCAAGGGGAGCTTGTGGATGAGGCATTCTTGCTTCAACTACATAAACCATTGCACTCACACACTCTCATCCTGATGGGGGACTTCAACTGCCAGTCACTCCAAGTGAGACACCACTTGCAGTACTGTGTCCAGGTCTGAAGCCCCTAGCACAAGATGGATGTGGAGCTGTTAGAGCAGGTCCAGAGGAGGGCTGCAAAGATGATCAAGGGTCTGGAGCACCTCTCATACAAAGAAAGGTTGAGAGAGCTGGGGCTGTTCAGCCTACAGAAGAGAAGGCTCTTCTCTGGTGACCTCATTGAGACTTTTCTATACTTAAAGGGGGCTTATAAAAAAGATGGAGAGCAACCCTTTGTTCAATCAGATGACAGGATGAAGGGAAATTGGTTTTATACTAAAAGAGGGGAGATTTAGGTTAAAGGTTAGGAGGAAATTCTTAAGTCAGAGGGTGGTGAGGTGCTGGAACACGTTGGTGAGAGAGGCTGTGGATGCCCCATCCCTGGAGGTGTTTAAGGTCAGGTTAGATGAGGCCCTGAGCAACCTGATCTAGTGGGTGGCATCACTGCCTATGGTAGGGGGGTTGGCACTAAATCATCTTTGAGGTCCCTTCCAATTCTATGATTCTATGATTCTATGAATAATCCTGTAAAGGGAAGCTAAAGCTCTAAACTAAACCAAAAAAAACTCATATTAACTTCAATCACAGCTGTAGCAGAAATGGAAGACAATCATGGAAATAGATTCACCATACCATGAAGAGCAAATGGAATTACAAGAACTTTTGATCTTAAATAAATTAAAATTCACCTTAAAAAGGTGAAATTTTGGTCTGGAAAACGTTAAAAAAAAAAAAAAAACTATCAGAAAATTATTCAAGATCAAGACAGCTATGAAGTATGAAAGTGAAAGGTCCAATCAAGTGCAGAAAACCAAAACAGGAAGGAATTATCTATGCTTTGCCTAGAAAGAGGCTGTAAGTAATGAGTGCAGTAGTCATGTTATCCCTACCACCGTCCATACTGCCATCCCAAAAGATTCTTTTTCAGAGTTACCTGAACTGAAACCCTAGGTACAGAACTTGAGGAGATAGTTCCAGTCCACCAATTTATGAGCCATCTTTATGTTACATATTATCACTACACAAAGCAAGTGAAAGTTCTTCTTCAGTTTTCTGAAACCTTTTAATATCAGCAGATAATCCTGATTCCTTCATGAAAGTACCTATATTTTCTGTAATATTTAAGAAGATATCAAATGTGCTGTGAATTGATCAGTCCTGTTTAGTGGGCACTACTACAGCTAAACAAAGGTTTGTTGTGTCTTCTCATCATTGTCCTTATTGACGTTTTTCATTTTCTATGAGACTTCTAGCCTAGAAATATGAAATATAAGGACAAGAAGCTGGAATGTCTGAGGATATAGACTTTGCTGATGGTACCTGTCCCTTCTGTTTAATGATAAATTAAATGCAAGTCCCACAGCTAGGTCAGAACTGCTTATGAATTCTGACTTTATGACCAGTAAGTCAAAAGTAAAAGTTTATCTACATAAAACGATGTCAGATAACCCTATCTCTAGAAGGTAAAGCACTGCAGAACTATAGTACTTGCCTATACAACATAAATCTGGTGACTACCTCTGTAAGTGCATAAAGCAAGCTCAATTTTTAGAAGCTCACACTAACAGCCAAGTATAAATATTAAATGATGTTCTCAGCATGCACTTATCTGAATAAATCAGAATCAAAGTCAATAAATCCATCTAACAGTTAAATTGTTTTCAAAATGGATGCTCATAGTATGCATTCTGAGTAAAGTGGCCAGATAGAATAGGTGCTGTTGAAAGAATTACTTACATTTGTACAAACAGCAGACAGACTTGGACATTCAGCAGAATAGTTTCAGTCTGGTAAACAACTGTATGTTGATTCATAGGGACTTCTTGAGATTCTTCAACTTTCTGAAATAACTTTACCTTTTGAGGAAATGAAAGGAATTGGGCGAAGATTACTTTGGTTAGAAAAGTCAGAAATTTGTCTCTTGCTTTTACTGGTGTATCTTATGGAAATTATCATGATGATATCACAGAGCTCTCTCACTCCTCTGAACACTGAATTGGAGCAGACAACACATTTTCATGACATTCTTATGCATAGTAAATAATTCCACCTGTAGGAGGATTTATACTTCTGTGTTGAAAATCCTGAATTTATAAAATACTTGTGACTGAGTTCTCGGTTCTATAACTGATGGACTGATTGCTTCTTCTGCTTCTTAGTACTGGGCAAAAAGCTCTACATACTTACAATCAGAAAACCAATACCTTTAACTGTAGTTCTAGTATGGAGATGACAGCCCTTCTGGTGCAAATATATATATATACAGATACAGATATATGAAATGATGCATATAATGCATTGTCTTTATTGTACAATTCCCAACTTCTATAAATCACAAAGTTGCCATTAGTACTGAGGGCTTATTGGCACATTGTGGGAAATTTACTCTAAGAAGAGCTGTGTTATGCCTCTCCCATCTTTATCCATTCTACAGAAATGGATATATCATATTATCATATAATTGTCTATGAGCCATTAAACAACTTTGTAACTTTAGTTCAGCTAAATACAAAATAATCAGCACAAACTAATTCAAGGTAAGCTGCTTGACCTAACATTGAAAGCCATAATAGAAATTCCAAGGCTAGAGCAAATACAGGTAAATGGGTATTAGAACACTATTGTTAAACTGCCTTTTTTAATTATTATTTTTTTATTTATTTATTTTTTTCCCAGCATTTTTATTAAATCAGCTTTTTATATTGTTTTCATATAAGCTAGGTCGTAGTTGGAAGAGTATGAAATTCCATACCTATGAAATACCATAATCAAGGTAAATTTCCATGAGTCTTATCTGAAGTTGAGGTTTCAGATAATATCTATAAATTTGTATTTTCATACCTAGCCACTATGTTGGTTCTGTAGCCAAACTCTATTTCTGCTTTCATATTTTGATTCTGTTTTCCCTGGGATATCTGTTATTTTCAATCAGCCAAGTCACTTTCTGCTGCTTGTTTATTCCTTCAATGTTATGGTTTGATTTTCTGTTCATACCAATCATTTCTTTGTGCTGTGGAAGGAATGGTGTCCCTGTGTTTTATAAGACATGATCAGGGAAAATAAGAGAGTGTTATCATGCTGGAAAAGCAAAGCCATCCTTATGAAAGAAGGGTGCCTAGAAGTGGGAGGCATAATTGGATTCAGGGGAAAAGCAGATGAGAGTCATATTGGACTTATTACAGGATGTTATTGGAAGGAAGCAAAGGCAGGACAAGGGAAGTGTTTAGATAATTTGGAGAGGAACAAGAATGTGAAAACAGAAGGGTAAAGGGATAAAAAGATCTGATCATGTGTAAATAGTTTGCTGTTTTCTGCATTTGTCTGGCTATGTCCCGCACCTGATCAACTCCGTCTGTCCTACCTTTCTGTGAAATTCCTTTTTAACTCTTTCCTGGGTAAGGGGCTCTGTTTGATGTATATGTGTGCACATGCGGTCTATATGCAGCAATGGGAGGAGGTTGGAAGGCCCCCGAGTCTATAATGCAGCAAGTGAAGAAAGTGCAATGTGCAAATGTGTGACTACTACCAAATACTAAGCTGGGCCAGCTGATTAGAGAGTAAACTGGATTGGAAGTAAGGTGGTGAGTGAGTATCTAAGAGCTGGCTTTGGGAATGAGGGTGCCTGTGTGTTTCTAGGGGTGAGAGCACAGCAGGGTTGTCTAGGGGGAGCTGTAAAGTCCTTACCAGCTGTGTGATAAGGTCTGTGCCAGTAATTGGAAGGGGGCAGCAGCCTCAGAGGCTTGTATGTCCAGGTGACAGAAACTGGGGAGAATGGGTCCCAGAGGCAGATAGTGGACAGACTGAACCTCAGAGCCCAGCTGCAGGAGGAAATCTGCATTGTACATATACATGTATATGCAACAGACTAGAGCAAAGACAGCTAAATGGAAACTGAATCTACCTGCCCCCTCTCCACCCTCTTCTACCTCCTCCCCCGAAGTGGTGCAGGCAAACAAGTAATGGGGGTTGCAGTCAGTCCATAACACTTCATCTCTCCTGCTCCTTCATCATCACTCTCTTCTCCTCCTGTTCCTACCAAACCATTCCCATGTGGGCTTCTCACAGGCTGCAAGTCTTCAATAACTTAGCCAATATGCATCCATACTTATTTACCAGCAGCAGGTCTCTTTTAGAGCTAGCTGAAATTTTCTGTTTTCTGACATAGAGCAGTTTCTGGACTCCTGGACTCCTCAGTCACCCCTGCAACTCCCCACCACTATTGAAATCTTGCCATGTAAACTTCATATGGTTCATGCGCCTACTGGGAATGCATCTTCAGTCTTGTGACTGGTTGGACCTGGAGACAAAGAGCAGCAGCAGCCTCCTTTGTCTCAGGCTGTTATATCTATGATCTGTTTTTATCTGATAAATGTTTTTAAGGGCTGTAGAACTTTTTTCTACAGGGGGACAACAAAGATCTTGTGATTCACTCCCTTAATTTTCCCCAGGAAGGCCATGTTTCACCTGCTGGTTCCTGCTTTCCAAACAATAATAAGGTTCTTTTATCAATTTCTGTGGCCCAGTTTAGCAAACAAATTTCTCAGAGCAAGAGGAAAGTTTCCAATGAAACTTGTTTAACAATGCTCCCTGCTTTGACTTTGCATGGTTATGAAGCATAAGCTAACACTGACAGAACAATGAACAATCTTTATTCTATAGTATTGGCAATGTGATAAAACGACAGAAAAAAAAAAAAAAAAAAAAGAAAAAAAAAGAAAAAAAAACTTTATCTATCCAAGTATACAGAGATTCCCATTTCTCACATAATATTCCCAGTACAAAAACAGGAACAGAGAATTTTGTCATTTTATGACAGACCTTGTATATAACAGTAGGATAGTGGTTCAGACAAATTTCTGTTCAGTTTTTAGACATAAATTAAATCAATTTAATTTTTTTTTCTTTTTTTTTTTCTTTTTTTGTGGTCCACACTTAGCAAAGTAGTATTTGTACAAAAGAGATACATGGACAGATATGAGCATGTGTCAACAAATCATCAATTTGTTCAGCAGAACAGAATAATGCATACTGATGTGAGTATTGCATTTAATGCATACTGTTGTGAGAATATTTGTTTTTTATCTTCTCTTTGTCCTATTTTTCATGTATATATAGACTACTTAGACAGAAACCCAAAAGTTCTTGATCTCATTAATTTTATCCTATATTCCATTCTCCTATACGTTCACACTGTGTTCTTTGAAATAGCTGTGTATGTGAATTACATATAGTTGTTATATGATTATACAGATAACCTATAGTTTTATATATTTTGTCTATGTGAAATAAATATGTAGATGAATTTAATAGTGAAAAAGTAAATTTTCTTTTATCTAGTACTAAAATTTCTTTGTTGTCCTTTTCACAGGGGAGGTTAAATGCTCAACCTAATTGCTCATACAGAAAGCTCTTTATAGCAGTTGGTTTAGCTGAAGTCTAATAAGTCATCAGGAACTTGATATCTGAATGATTGGATATTGGAGAAACTGATCACAGTAGAACTGAAAAGGAGTGTCATACTGGGGAAAAAGGTGATATGCCTTTCCACTTGTAGAAACATATCATACAGGAACAAGTAGTCATGCAAATTTGTACACTTTTACACCAAAATCATTGTCCTAAAATTTCCTATTACTGGTGTAATTTCAATAATCACAGTAGTGCAAGGAAGTTATCAATCTCTAGTGTTTTCATCTGGAGTTTTCCAGGATCTCCTTCTTTTCCAATCTGAAACATATGCAATCATGCTCAGGAACACATAAAACAACACATACGTGTCTGTGTGTGTGTGTGTGTGTATAAAGGACTTTATATATGTATGTCATTTTTAGAATAAGTAAAGAAGGGAATCAAAAAAGTTAGCTTGATTCTACTGGATATCCAGTTATAAAAAAATCTAATGAATTTTTAATAATACGGAAAAAAATAAAATAAAATTCCTTTAGAAAATGTCTTGTAAAAGTCAAATTAAAAATAATCACAACAGTCTAGGGAACATTTTTTTTTCCATTGTATTTCATCTGATAGCACAAGAAGATAAGCAATTAAAATGGTAATTAACTTAGGCTTTTTCTTTAAAGAAAACACATCTGAAATGATCAAGCACTTTCAGGTACAGCAATGTAATGTTTAAACAAAAATTTATTTTAACTTACTACCTTATTTTTAGAGAGTGTTAGCGGTCCTCTGAAGCTTTTTTTTCCCTCACTTTGGTTAGGTAGATTAGCTATAATAACATAATAAACAAGTGATTGGATCTTTTTCACTTTGCTTCTATAAAAGAAAAAAAATAAAAAAGAAAAAAAAAAAGTCCTTATAGTAAGAGTATAATCAGAATGAATTCAGAACAAATTTCAGTTAAACAGCTTATTTTCCAAGAGGGAAAGTGAGAAGAAAATATTTTGGCAAATCTACAGAACTAATAGTTATGACAAGAATCTTTAAGGGACCACAGTGAAAGAGAATTAATAGGCTGTTTATTCTTGCCAGGAAAGAGTGAATTGCTGTACCTTTTCTTAGTTGGAGTAAAAACAACAAATACAACTATTACATGAAGTATGAAATAGCATTTTTAGCTTAAAGTTGGCTGCAAGCTTGAAGCAGTCTATTTTACCTGTACTTTAGAAGTATAAGAGCTACTGAAAAAGTGAGATAATAATATAGCTGCCTTGATTTAAGCAGCTGTTTCCAAAACTGACAGTACCAAGTAAATTAAGTCAGGAATGGAGAAGCTGTGTTTGTCTAACATAAGCATAATGGATATGGATTAATAAAATGGACCTGAAAGTATTCTGGAAGCTCATTATGTGAAAAATTATAGACTTTTTTTTTTTTTTTTTTAATTTAAGATACAATTTTTATAAATTGTATCATGGGTATTTAAAAGTAACCTAAACACTTGGTAAAAAAATTACCTAATAAAATTTAGAAGGTCTGCTAGTGAATTTTTTTATATATTCCTTTTATTTTTCCCTTTGCACAGGGGCAGGCAACTGGAATAAGTTGGAGGAAAATGCTACTGAGAGATTTATTTAAATGTATATCATAGAATCATGGAATGGTTTGGGTTGGAAGGGACCTTACAGATTCCAACCCCCTGACATGGGCAAGGACACCTCCCATTAGACCAGGTTGCTCCAAGCTCCGTCCAGCCTGGCCTTAAACACTTCCAGGGACGGGACAACCACAGAGTTGGATGGGACAACTAGCACAGTGAGTTGCAAACAGTGGATGTATAGTCTTGACTTTCGCAAACACATAGTTTAGTGAAATGAACAGAATATGTGACTTTGACCGGAAGTGATTCTGTTTTGTTGTATTTTATGTGCAAATGCAATTTTTAACCAGTTAGAGAACATAGAAACGTGGTAGAGGGGTGATAACCATTTGAATTATGTATGATGTAAGAAACAGTGAGATGCATGAAAGGAGCTGGAACCCCTTTACAGATCTACGGCTGCCAGATAGCTGTATGCTTTGTATATGCTGTTGGTATATTAGTATTGCTTTATACCCTGCAGCACTAGGTATAATACAGAGTAACTGTGGCTGAACAAGATCCTTGTTTTTAGAAGGGTTATGTTTGTCTTAGAGATGGTCAGGCATATGCAGATGTATTTCTGGGCTATTAATTTGTATTTAAATTATTGTAATCTATATTAATTTGATTTACCGAGACTCGGTTCCTGGAGTACCAGCAGCAGTTGTTAAAAGAGATGGATCAAGACCAA
This sequence comes from Oxyura jamaicensis, assembly GCF_011077185.1. Classification (NCBI taxonomy): domain Eukaryota; kingdom Metazoa; phylum Chordata; class Aves; order Anseriformes; family Anatidae; genus Oxyura; species Oxyura jamaicensis. The sequence goes on along the minus strand of NC_048926.1, from coordinate 57,616,560 downwards.
CCCTAAAAGATGCACTAAGTGAAAAAATAAATAAATCAATCAATAAATAAAGGGTTTTAATGTGCGCTAGGTTTAGTCCTGACAGGCTGCAGGATACTGAGGAGGTAGTGGGCTATGGGTACTTTGTCCTGTAGGCAATAATTGTGCGATCGAAATCCAATGCTATATTTTCAAGCTCCTTATTATGAGGATAAGTGTGGAACAATTTTTATTTGCTTTTTCAAAGACTTTGATGATGTGCACCAAGAAGCAAGTGATAGACTTGCTTGTCTTTGCTAGACTTTCAGTGATGTGTAATTCCTGATGCATAACTAGTTGTTAGGCTATTGGTAAGGTATGTAATAATACCATCAGCCCCTCTTTTATTAGTTATGTATTTCCTACTTTACACAGGAAATAAGAGAAATGAGGTCTTTGAGACTACTCAGAGGAATTTATTTCCCTTCATTTTATCTAGCAAGATGTTCTAATATAGTAATTTCTGAGAAACTGATTCATAAATCTAGATTACTACTCTTAATAAAATAATCCACAAAAGAACGCATTCTTTAGCTCCTTAGCTTGGCAGCTTGAGAACCTCCCCATGAAGTACCTTAAAATAACTTCTTTTTGCAGTGGGGTAAGAATGGAGTAAACAATGAGGAATAGTATAGATATGATTAAGACTTGATTTTTTTTTTTTTTTTTTTTTTTTTTTTTTTTTTTTCCCTGATCCTATTACAGATTTCAGTGTATGAGTCTGGAGGTGACTCAACTTCCCTAAGTCTCAGTTTCTCCAAGAGATGGATGGGGTTTTCA
>NC_048926.1:57612074-57615362 GCF_011077185.1 Oxyura jamaicensis | reverse complement strand
AAGTACTCCTACTTTAATGCATTTCCGAAACCAGATACAATGGTGGGAAGGGAATGTCATCAATATAATTAGATATATACCAAACTATATCAAGTATTAGTAATTCTAATTAGAATCTGTGAGATTTAGAATCAAAAGCACAGTCACACATGGTGGATGAGCCATATTGAGATTTTGGGGAGGGATGTTTTAAACACGGCAGAAGATGTTACTTTCAGTAACAGGGTTAGTGAAATTGTTCCAGACTTCATATAAAAGCTGTGGAATTGTTCTGCTGAACTGCAGAGTAAAAACTTATCATGGACTCAGAAGTAGGTAAAGCCTAGAGACATTCTGTCCTCAAAAAATCTATGTTTTCCCTGAGAAATAAAAAAAAAAAAAAAAAAAAAAAAAAAAGTTTTTTCATTGGATTTACAAAGGTCTTTTCTGCTTACGGCACTGTATTCCAAATTCTTTTGTGAGGTAAAACCCTTACTAAATTCTACAGCAAGCAGAAATACTTCTTGCAGAAATTTCCAATTATTTGATATATCCAGAGTAATTAAAGACACAATCCTTTCATAGTTGCATTAAAAAATCACTGCTGACTTACATCAGAGTTCTTGTAAACATGAGTGCAGAATTAACCCTATAATTAATAAAAACCTTAAAATTATTGTAATTTATTGTAACATATCTCCCTGGTTGGATCCTAATCTAGTGTACTCTGAAAGAAAGTGTTTTCTAACATATAGTCACAAAACAAGGGCTTTTTTTTCTACATTTTTCTACATTGTATTTCAAAAGAGGTATTTATCTATGGAGAAACAGCAAAACAATAAAACTCACAGTACTTCAGTGAAATAAGTACAAAATGAAAAGTAGTTTTGAATAGTCTCATTCTAGAATACAAGATTACACATCACCAAATTGCAGTAAATTGTCACTGATTTGGCTATCTAAGCTTTGATATATACTCCTAGACTAAGGATGTGGAGGGTTTACGTGGCAAGGTTCTGGTAGCTTGGGGGAGACTTCTGTGAGAAGAATCCAGAAGCTGCCACATGTTAGATAAGGGCCCCACCGCTGGCCAGAGCCGGGCCTATAAGTGATGTTGTTTACATCTCTGTGAGAGTATATTCAAGACAGGGAAAATAAATAAATAAATAAATGATGTGGAACAGCAGCTGGGAGAGAGAGAGGAGTGAGAAACAGCCCTGCAGATGCTAAGGACAGGGAAGAAGGAGGGCAGGAGGTGCTCCAGGCGCCGGAGCTGAAGTTCTCCTGAAGACTTTGGTGAGGACCATGGTGAAGGAGGTTGTCCCCCTGCAGACCATGGGTTCCACATGGAGCAGATCTTCACGCTGCAGTACATGGAGGAGCCCCCGGTGGAGCAGGTGGATGTGGCCTGGAGGAGGCTGCGGCCCATGGAGAGCCCCCGCAGGAGGAGGCCCTGGGCCTGGAGAGGAGCCCACGCAGGAGCAAGGGGTCTGGGGGGAGCTGCCGCCCACCCATGGGGAACCTGTGCTGGAGCAGTTTGCTCCTGGGGGATGGATGGACCCCATGGTACGGAGCCATGTGAGAGCAGTTCCTGGAGAGCTGCTGCCTGTGGGCATCCCCCGCAGGCTCAGTTTGGAAAGGACGGCATCCCGTGGGAGGGACCCCACGGGGAGCAGGGGCAGGGAGTGACTGTGAGGGAGCGGCAGAAACAAAATGCTAAAGATTGACTGCAGCTTCCATTCTCCCAGTTTTCTGGTACAGGAAGGTGAAAAGAAACAATACAATGGTAATGGTCAAGAGCCTTTTTAAAATGTGACACTTCGTGTTAAAGGAAAATAACCATTCCTAGATTTACTCACATCTGGTTTAGGTGTTATTACAAAGGTAAATAGTATTTTCCAGAAGAAAACAATTAGAGTATCAGTTTATTAGTGTTTTTTTGTTTGTTTGTTTGCTTTTTTTTTTTTTTTTCCTTACTGGCTTAGTCTCTGTAAATCACAACTAATTCCATGTTAGAACAACAGAGAATTTGCTCTCAGCAATCTGGGTGCCAGACAGAATGCACTCTGTTAGGTTTCATTTTTGAAAAAGTATTACTTCCCTGCTAAAGGAGGTGGATTTTCAGTTCACATTTTGACATCATCAGAAAATACAGACTGTCCTTTCAAAAACTTGTCTGGAGTCCATTAGGAAACAACTATTAAAAGAAATGCAAGCCAGCAGGACTTTATTTTTATTTATTTATTTATTTTGTATTTAAGTGTTTTTTTGGTTGAATTGGTCATAGATAGGTCTCCAATGATTTGAACTGTGCCATGAATGATTTGATATAAGACAAACAATCTAGACTATCATAGCTTGCCACAGCTTAAAATGAAGTCCTTTGGTAACTAAGACTAGATAAAACACTGTAAATGAAATAAGAAGTGGACTTTTTCTGAAGTTCTCAAATCACACTGCATATTTCAAGTCTCAGATAAAACCTTTTTTTTTTTTTTTTAAAAAAAAAAAAAAAGAAAATGAACATGGAGATTTAATAATCTACTTAACCTAGTTTTAGCTTTCTTGTTGATATTAATGCTATTCTTATGCATTTGACTTGGTGCTTGATATTAAATAATCAAGAAGTGACTATCCAAAAAAGATGTCAGAAATGCTCTAGTTTTCTGGGGAGTTAAACAATGGTTAGTAATTAGTCATCAAACATTAATAAAAATAAAAAATGAAAACGAGAATACCTTGTCCCCAGTCATTCCAACAAAATAAGAATTTTTATAAAATGGAGATACTTCCAAATGCAACATAAATAAATTATGATGGACTCATAACTCTGTAAAAATGAAATGTAAATGCCATGGGGCAGAAATGCAACATTAACATGAAGTGGTATATATGTTGCCATTCCTGTAAAGAAAGAAATAGGACTCCTTTGTTATTTATATTTCATGGACATTGGTTTAATTTTCTAATGCTTGCAAATCCTTTTCCAAGATGCCCATTCCTCTCTAGTTATTGTATGGAGACCTAGACACTTAAACCAGAGTTATATAGTGGTTTTATGCTTTTTTTTTTTTTTTTTTTTTTTGATAAAATGTTATATGATTTCAGATATGTGTTACAATAAATGCCCGTTCATAGTATCAGATACTGAGATGCTTAGAAAATTCTGGTTAAGAAGATACTTTAGACTAATAGATTCAATGTAGTTAGATAACTCAACCTAACCTAAAATACTTAATATGAAAATATCTATTAATTTAAATTCCTTCCTTCCTTCCTTCCTTCCTTCCTTCCTTCCTTCCTTCCTTC
>NC_048926.1:57607765-57612064 GCF_011077185.1 Oxyura jamaicensis | reverse complement strand
TTCCTTCCTTCCTTCCTTCCTTCCTTCCTTCCTTCCTTCCTTCCTTCCTTTGTGTGTGTGTACATCTCTGCCACAATTCTTTCTGAAGAAGAAGAGTGAATAGGTTACCTTCAAAATTTGCTTATAAAAAGGTTGATGTGGCATAAATAATATCAAGTGCACAAAAGTCTGTATATGTGGAGAGATCTGTGTAAATGTGAAATATTATTCTTCTAACAACTTTTGCCTAAATCAGTTTTCATTTTCTCTTGTAGAAGTTCTTTTTACAAAATTTTCAAATAAAAAATACTTTAAAATATTTGCATTTTGAAGGGTTCTTTTCTTTTATGTTTTTATTTATTCTCCAAGCATCATGTACTCTTCAAAGCTATTCTAGTGAATGATGCTTATTTAACTACAATGAATGCTACAAAAGACAAAATAAAATTAATATTTGGCTTAAACTTTGCCAAAATAAATAAATAAATAAATAAAAATAATTAGGGAGCAAAAGATAAGCTTTTCAAAGGATTTTAAAAATTAATTAAAAACTGGTTAGAAAGAAAATCTTATTTAGCAGTCATATGAGTGGCATTTACTTTTTTTGACTCCACATATTCCATAGCTTACTCTTAATGGTTTTCTATATTTCCCCCTGCAGGTTCAGTAATCATATTGGTTCAACAGTCCTCAGTTCTCTGTAAAGCTGTTTGATCAGTAGGATAAGAATCAGTCATCCTTGACCTTTTCTTGAACCTTGCATTGCTTGTTGAACCCAGCCTCACCCCTTCCTTTCTTGTGGACATGGCAAATGATTATTTCAGAAAGTGCTAACATTGCCAGTCCAGAGCTTTCTCAGAAAAAAAAAAAACAAAAACAAACCCAAAACCGGGGGGGGGGGACTTGAAAACTTAGTTTTGACTGGAACCCATATCATCTGATCTGCATCTATAAGGCATAAAAAACAAAAAACAAACAAACAAAAAAACATGTTCTCAAGACCAGAATTAGTCATGGCAAAATAATATAACCTTATTAAACTGAAACTGTTATTTGTCCTTCAGTGTGAGTGATCCTTGTGTTTCAATGCCTTGTCATGCTTTGATCAACCGTTATTTTATTGATAGCACAGCACATTGATATGTGCTTTTCTCAGAAAGTTCCTAAGTATTTTGAGTTTCTTCTATTCTGAATTGCTTAATAAAACCATGTGGGGGACTAAGTGAGTATTTGTAATAGATGATAGAAAACTGGGACACTGATCAAAATTAATCATAAATGAATTACTTGTCTCTCCTCACTTTCTCAAAATTTACAAAGCAAAATGGAAAATTTTGAATTAATGGAGAAAGCTGATGATGGCTTAGTCAAAAGCAATGAAAAGTATTTCTACAAAGGAGATTCCTGTCTAGAACTATGAGAAACTGTAAGAACATCATCCTTCCCCTACCAAGAAAAATTCTGACAGCTGTCATTCTGGTTATAGCTATGAAATCAAACTTAAGACTTGGTTCATTTAATTTCAGATTTTCAGCTAGAGATAACTTTCTGTACATGCAGTATTGCTTATACAGCTGCAGGACTGTACATGGTATTTTCTAAACAAGGGCATGAGGAGGTACTTATCCTGATTTCCTCTGTTTTTGCTGTTTTCCTGTGTCCTTTCATTAATAAGAAAACCTAGATAGGCTCCTTTTAAAAGTATTAGATCATTTAAAATATATTTACTGTGTTCTAAAAGTCCAAGTTGTGATAATCAGCCTTTTTACCGGCCACAGTTTTGGTATTCCTTTCACAACTATATCAATATCTATTGGCTCTTTAGTTATACCATTCCATTTCCAAAGCTAAAATTCACTACTTTATAAGAATAATTCATTTTAGATCGGTAGCTGGCTAAGTGCTTTTTCATTATTTATTAATGGTTTTTATTTTAAAAGGAAATACATATTCCTAAATACTTTCAAAGATGTGCCAGTAAAAAGTATAGATCTGAGTTATTCTAATGTTCCTTGGAATCATTAGTTCCTCTAGCTCAGCACTGATTGAAAATATGTATCTGAGACTGTGTAAGAGAATCTTAATAGTTCTCTTGGGAGATTACACTCCATGAAACATGGTGGGGCATGCATTTTTGCATTGATTTTAATACATATATATAGCACAGAGATGCCAGCTTTGCCACATTAAGATGTGAAGAATAAGAATATAGAAAAGTACAATTCATTGTTAAGTACTTGTTAAAGTGGTCTAAATTATCTTCAAGTAACTGGCTGTCAGTAATGCAGTATGATTTAATGTGATTCCTTCAGAGCTATTCTTGTCTATGTGACAGAAGTTTCCAAGGAAGGTCAATGATATCTCTAAGAGATTATGACATCTGAATTATAGATTCAAAGAGCTCTCCCTTTTAGACGACCACAGAAAGTGAAATAGCTTTTGATTTATAGCCATTTTATTCTAATATACATTCGTCCATTATAGCTCATCTAAAATTAGGCAATTCAGGTGTATATGTAGTCTACATTTTTCCTCGATTCATCTATTGAACTATGTATTTTAAATTAAATGGCACTGCTACTTATAGGAAATATTAGATGGAACTGACATTACAGAGAGGCTGATATTACAGAAAGGCTCATTATAGACATTACTAATAAACAAAGTATGGATGGCATGACAGGATTTGATGTGGAGGATGCTGCCTTTTCAATTGTATTTAGAAATTCACCAAATGCCATCTATTGAAATGTTTTGCTTGAATTCAAAGTCTCATTTAGTAGGGATTTACTTTAGAGTATATTCAGCTAGGTGTATAGACATTACTTGATGACAAATTCAGGTGAGAAAGACCTGTCTAGAAATATCTTACCTTTTTTTAACAGACCAAAACTGGCATTCTTCTTGCACTTTCTCCCTCTTCAGACCCTTCTCACAAGTCCATTCTGTGCATGATTTTCCTCACACATACAAGTATGAGATTTGCTTCTCAGAGAACCTTTACTGAGAAGCACAGGCAGTTGTTTTCTTTCTAATATCTTCAAGAGGTTGGTTGGTGATCTTGGTGATAATGCTCAGTCTGAAATTCTTATCTTTGCACTAAAAAAACAAAATTAATGTGTATGCTTTCCACTCTTTAGAGGAAAATATTCCATCTATGTGGCTTGATATAAAGAAGATTGTGATGGTACTAACTGGAGGACTATTATACATCTAGGAGTTAGTGATCCACCTAACACTTGATCTGAGGACTACACTGCGATGTACTGTGCCATACTGTACTGCACATATTATTCGACCTTCAGGACTGTGCTGTGCTGCACATATCCTTTGATATAGCATAAGCTTAGCCAGGCAATCATAAAGAGCCTGTGGGTGGCACCCACATGGCACTGATGATGCCACTGACATATCCTTGTCTTCATTATAAAGTGAAGCAACATGTTTTCATATACACATCCTTTTGCTCAATACTAGAAAAGATTAATAGAGCAGCTTACTTCTTATAAATAAATAAGTAAGTAAGTAAAGAAAAAAAAAATCTACAAAATCTCAATCTTAATGCCAGCAAACCTTGTTATGGATGGTTGGTCTGCACAGCTTGCTGTGTCTCTACACCATTGTATCATCTTCAGGTTCCCATTATCAGAAGAGATGTAAAATTTTATAACTTGCTGTCAGCTTTCCTGGGAGATTATTAAAATAGTTGTCCTTCTTTATAGTGTTTGTGCCTTTCTTGTTGGGGTCTAGAAATCACCAGAACCTCTTGGTGCAAAACACATTTCCTAAGGAAGTGGATTCCCTCTGTGTCTATCACTTCCTAAAAAGGAAAAAGTATGACAAGTAATTTTTATTGAAAAATAGTGAAGAAAAACAGCTATCTGAAAAAGAAGCAGACATAGGAAGAAAAGTTTTTATTAAAAATGAACTTTAATATGGAAATTTTAAGTGGTTATTTTTACTTCTTTCTCATACCTTTTTATTCTTTATATGAAAAAGAAAATAAATGGATTGAATTAGGAGCATAAGTAATTGCACTCATTCCCCTTCCCCTTCCCTTCCTCTTCCCATTCCTCTTCCCCTTCCCCCTCTAAATGTTCCAGTAATCCTAGACTACTTTTGGATACGTGGGTCAAAGACTTACTGTTAGATTTTTTTCAGTTGTAGTTTCACAATTTTTTGGAGTCTTGTAGGGACAGAGAGAAGTCACTGGCATCCTGGCAAAGCAGCATTTAAATATTTTATTTATAACAAGCCTGTCTGACCTTATGTACTACACAGGACTAAGTATAACTATGAGAAATAATTTCTCTCTGAGAT
>NC_048926.1:57583630-57607665 GCF_011077185.1 Oxyura jamaicensis | reverse complement strand
TTTTCTTTTTCTTTTTCCTTTTCTTTCTTTTTCCTTTTCTTATTTCTTTTTTTTTCTTTTTCTTTTTCTTTTTCTTTTTCTTTTTCTTTTTCTTTTTCTTTTCTTTTTCTTTTTCTTTTTCTTTTTCTTTTCCTTTTATTTTTCTTTTCCTTTTATTTTTCTTTTCTTTCTTTTTCATTTTATTTTTCTTTTTCCTTTTCTTTTTATTTTTTTCTTTATTTTTCATTTTCTTTTTATTTTTTTTTCCTTTTCCTTTTTTCTTTTTCCTTTTTTATTTTTCTTTTTTTTTCTTTTTATTTTCCTTTTCTTTTTATTTTTCTTTTCTTTCTTTTTCCTTTTCTTTTTCTTTTTCCTTTTCTTTCTTTTTCTTTTTCTTATTTCTTTTTCTTTTTTCTTTTTCTTTTTCTTTTTTTTTTTATTTTTTTTTTTTTTTTTTTTTTTTTCTTTTTTTCTTCTTTGTCTTCATCTTTTTCCACAAATCTCAACAATTATTATGTCCTGATGAATTTTTGTATTTTCCTAATTCTGCAAAGCTTCATTAAGTTTCTTAATTAATACACAATTTTGTTCAAGCAACAAGAGACAGGGATAATGAAACTGTTACTTTTCTCCCAATTTTCTGGAATTAACAAACAAATGACTGACACATGGATTGTGTAATTTTTATGCAGGAACTGTTAGGGTAAATACTAGGTAATGTTTTATAAAAAATAGACACAAAATATGTTCTATATTATATTCAGTATCCTTCCAGAGAACAGATGCACTCTAAACAGAGATTCATGTTTTCACTGAAATGGTGTAGATTGGCTAATTACACTGAGAGGATTTTAATCCTTTATTTAAAAGCTTCTAGTCATTGGTGCTAAAATGAAACTAAAACCTGGATCCAAAAAGTGATCAGCAGTGATGGAAAATCAGTGAGCAAAACTCATAATAGAGGGTATGGAAAATTTATTAACAAGTTTAAGCCCTCAGAAAAAAATATGAAGACTTCTCATACCTCTAGATAGGCCTTTAGCAGAAATCAGTGGAACATTATCATCATAGAATCATAGAATCACAGAATCATAGAATATCTATGTTGGAAAGGACTTTAAAGATCATCTCGCTCTAACCCCTCTGCCATGGGCAAGGATGCCACTCTGGTTTTGTCCAACCTGGCCTGAATGCTTCCAGGAATGGGGCATCCATAACCTCTCTGGGCAACCTGTTCCAGTGCCTCACCACTTTTTGAGTCAATAATTTCCTCCTAACCTCTGATCTACATCTCCCCTCCTTTAGTTTAAACCCATTCTCCCTTGTCCTGTCATTATCTGAATGAGCAAAAAGTTGTCCTCCATCTTTTTTATGATCCCCAGCTCTCTCAGCCTTTATCTTTGCTCTGGCTTTCTGAAATGCACACAGAAAAAGTTTTTATTTTTCTGTATGACCTCCCAAATACTTCCCTGTCATTATACCTTCCATCTTGTCTTTCACCATCACTTGTTCTTTCACTTCCTCCTCCCTGGGCTAAACCTCCTTCATTTAGATACTTCTGCTCCAGAATGGAACCGTCCAAAGGCATGACTCTTTCTTGACTAACTGCTCAGATAAGCTCCTGGAGAAGGGCTCATAGCCCTTCTTAACATTATTTTTGTATCTAGGTATGAAAATGTCATGCTACTATACAAGGGTAAATTTTGCTTCTGCTGACATCTTATTCCTACCTTCTAAGACAGAGCCATGGATAGGAATATGATTCTGATTTCAGTTGCACTAAAGAATAGGATGTCACAGGTTGAAAGTCAGGGCCTTTTGCCAAAGTCCACAACACTGGACAAAATACAGAGAATATCTTTTTATTGTTTACTGGTTGTTTTCCTAATTTCCTTCCTTAATCCTGAAGATGATCTGAGTTCTTTTTAGTTCTTTTGGTACTTCTGTGATCTGCTTGACAACTCCCTAAGTGATAACTTAAGTTCTATTTCAGTCCTCTTCTCACATCATTATTCATCTCTCAGCTCCTTTATTTCTTTCACAGACACATTTTAAGAAACAGAAAATAACATTTTTTCTGAAAACATTTCATTTTCTTATAAGATTTTTAAGCAAGTAACTAGTTAACATTTCCAGATACTTTCATATTGTTGTTATTTAATTCAGTTTTATATTCAATGGCTATAAAATTCCTATCACTTTTACCCTAGGGACCCTTCAAATTCAGACACATTCATTACACTTAAGTGTACATATTTATTTATTTATTTATTTTTCTTGAGACACAGACCTGGCAATTTTAATAGATTTGTGTTCAATGAGTTGGCTTCAAACCAACATTTGAGGACTTCTTCTTTGTCTCTAGTGTTCATCTTCTCTAATCCAAAAGTTTTGACATTAATAGAAAATGAAGAAATAGATAGATGAAGCAATCTCTAGAATGGATTTTAACTTCTTGTGTTTTAATTACATTGAACTTCGTGCTTATCTCAATCTCTGGAATTCGTTGGTATGAAAAGATTTCTGTAGAATCAGAAACCTGATAAACTGATAAAAATGTGAGAGATATTTTGTGTATGTTTGTATTATAAAAATATCCAGACTTTCACTGTGCATATGACACTGAATTTTAAAGCAATTCTTTACCTTGCAGGCAAAGATTAATCTAATTTTGAGAATTTCTTTACATCTGCATGTAGAAGAGTTACCACAATTTATGATGTACCTGTTTAAAGAGAAAAATCTGCTCTGTCTAGCCATTATTCAACTCTTGAGGGGCTTTTTATAAATTCCAGTTTCCCTAACTGTACTTTTTTACTATGTTTTTATTTTCTTTTTGTTTGTTGTTTTAGTTTAAAAAGAAATCTCTTTAATGTGAAAAGAAGCTTGCTGCTTTCTGTGTATATAAACAGTACAATTATGCTTGAAAAGAAAATAACGGAATTAATTTATAAACTTCCTCCAATTCATATTGTAAAATATGTCTACACTAGAGTTATGCTGCAGTGAACTGTAAAGACAAGTGGACCTGTAGTAAAATAGTCTACACAGAAAGTGACAGCAGTCTTGTTACTGCAGTTTGGTGCACAGCTTGGATTATTTTACCCAATTCCCTGCAGTTAAAGTAATTCTCACTGACCTCCAAACAGAGTTGAAATAGGGAAGTTACTGTATGGACATGCCATATGTTAATGTAAATATTTTGTAGAAGTTATGGAAGTGCATGACAGATTGGAGAATGTAAACATTAATGTGATTGTACGTAAGAGGATGGAATAAGAACATGCAGAAATGACTCTATGCATGAGCCAGAAGAGCTTTCTTTCTAGCCTATGTCATTTGTGAAGACCTAGAACATCTAGGTATGTATCTATGTTTTGAAATATTTGGGGAAGGCAGCTGCCTTTCAGGAAGAACAAATCATTTTGAGCACCTTTTGGTTTCAAAAGACTCTCAGATAAGTTAAAAGCTATATTCCCTTGGGAACTATGTTAATCAGAAAAAAATGGTAGCAAATTTCATGGCATAGTAAAAATGACATATTTCATGGGTTAACACATTCACAGAAAAAATAATTAAATTGCAATTATCTGTGTTTCTTAAAAAATAATTGTCAAAGATTATACATGTCTTCTCAAAGATAAAAATGAATACAAATTAACATGTTTTCCAACTTGTGTTTCATTAATTCTTCACATCACTGGAATGGCAAGAAATCTTCTCACCCAATTGCACTTGACTGCATACAGTACAAATGATGCTCAATTAGTGTACATCTGTTTACTTCAGAGGGATTATGCTGATTTGTCTTAATGAAAGATATTGCCTTGCCTATTGTGTTGCTTATCTTAAAAATGTAGACTTCATTTAAGTTTGTAGAATTCTTAAAATCAAAATGAAACTAATGGTAACCCAATTATTTGTTTCTGAACTTACTTTAGCCATTTGTGAGTAGGATAAGGGCACCTGATTCTCTATTACCTGTCAGTATATTTTGAATTATAAAGTAATAGCACTTTTTTGAAATACAAGAAAGGTCACTGAAATAATTTGCTTTATCAACATAATTTTACATCTATTCAGGATAGTTTGTTTAAATTCCATTTCATACTTAGAAGGTCTGCAGCCTGAAATGATTTCACGTTAAAATGTTTGCTTTCCAAATCCCTTTATCATCATAATTAAAATAATAATGTGATAAATTTCCATTTTAAAGTTTTTCATCCTGGAGGACCTCCAAGCACTTCTTATCGTTTCATAGTAGTGACTCAAATGACACAGCATAAAGGAAGGAGAATGTGTTAGTGATATCAGTTTATAACTTTCCAGTAACATTGATCTTGTCCAAAGAAATGTAGCTGGAAAATAGAATTAATGTGTAATCAGTGTACCAAAATCACAAAGCTGTAGAATTGTCCTTTGAAGCTACTTGTTTTACACAGAAAAGTTTAACTCTCCTTCTTGGTGTAGCCACCATCTGTGGAGGTCTTCAAGAAATGTATAGACGTAGAACTTATTAGTATGGTTTAGTGGTGAACTTATCAGTACTAGGTTAAAAGTTGGACTACATGATGCTAGAGGTCTTTTACAACCTGGTAGCTGGTATGGTGCTGTGTTTTGGATTACAATGAAAATGGTGCTGATAATACACTGATGTTTTAGTTGCTGCTGAGTGGCTGTGCAAAAGACTTTTCCATTTCTGGTGCTGTCCTGCCAGCAAGGAGGCTGCAGGTGCACAAGGAGCTGGGAGGAGACAGAACCAGGATAGCTGACCCAAACTTGCCAAAGGGATGTCCCATGCCATATGGTGTCATGCTCAGCAAGATGGGTTGAAGAAAGAGGAAGGAAGGAACATTCAGAGTGATGATGCCATCTGTCTTCCCAGCTAACAATTACATGTGATGAGCTCTGCTTTCCTGGAAGTGGCTGAACACCTGCCTGCTGATCAGAAGCAGGGAACTAATTCCTTTCTTTGATTTGCTTGTGTGCATGGCTTGGGCTTTATAGTAATCTGCCTTAATCTCAACCCACAACCTAACACACTTTTACCTTTTCGATTCTCTCACCCATCCCCCTTTGGGGAGAGCAAGTGAGTGGCTTTGTAGGGCTGAGTTGCCTGCCACAGTCACATCACAGCACAGGTCTACTGGAGAGCTCCCTCACCTTGGTGGAGGGCTATAGGGCTGAAGCTACTGTTTTTAAAAGTCTATGACAATGTAAAAATAACCAGTACAACCTCAAAAGCTTTTTTAGTCTTCTGCTATTCAATGTGTGCTAAGGTCTGTCTGGTTTATGTTTCTGTTTTCTTCCAAATATATATATATATATATATATTTGGCCAAAGGTATTTAATATTAAGTACAGTTTGCTCAAAAACGTACAGTAGCACACAACCTGCTATTCTTCCTGCATTAGAGTCCATTCTTCCAATTTTTTTTAGATAGCTACCCACTGTAAAATGGAAATTCAAATAAGTTAGAGCTATTAGTGATACTTCTGGTTATAAATGTTCTCTCCATCCCTGCTTTTTCTTTAAAGTTCATGTTATTCCAGAGAGCAACCGGATGAAATTCATCACTTCATAGTCTGATCCTCTTTCAGAATGCCTTCTCTCTTCAAAATGAATTTCTTTTCTGTATAAGCTGGGGGAACAGTATGCTTTTGTCAATTCTCACATTTTATGTATGATCATGAATGTTTCAATGACACTTTTGTAACCTTTATTCTATGGTGATGTTTTCTCCTTTTCATATGCAGCTATCCTTACTCTGTTTTCACAATCGATGAGGAAGCCAAAAAAAAAAAAAAAAATCCTCAGTTCCCCAAGCAAATGAAAATGTCATCTCTGTAGTGAGTCCTTGCTCCAGCAGAAAGTAAAAATTACCACTCATGTGTGGCTGAAGAATCTTGAAAGTTTCAGACTTTCAGCACAGGAACTTGCCTGGGACTTTCATGAATTGTCTAATGTCTTCAGAATCCTTCTTTTCTTGCCCAGAAGTACTTTATTTCATTTTGCTATTACTGACGTCTTTCAATTATTCTTTGTTTACCAAGATGCAAAAAAAGTCAGACATGTATGGTGCATATATGGACTCAAGACAATAATAGTTTTTTTTTTTCTTGTTATCTTTATAACCCTTTTTAACATGTAGCAAAAATGTTGCAAGTTGTACTTTCATGTCTGAACCTGAGTGGTGTAGAAAGCTCAGAGATTTTTGGAAATAAAAGATAAAATTTTTTCAAAAGCATAATGGAAGGTTTCAGCTGAAGAGGAAAAATAAAGCCTTCATTAAGGCTTTGATGGCTTTCTGCATTTTCTTGACAGATCTACTTATTCAGTTCTTGCCCTTTTTTTCACCTTCAAACCTTCAAGAGTCTGCCACTTGAGTTCTTAATTTTCTGTTTCAAGATACAAGTATTGCACTAAGTTGCACAGCTTTCAGAATATTTTCATGCTGTGAAATATGCAATATTTTATATCAAGGAGTTTAAGATATTGCTATTGAACTGTTTGGGGCTTTTTTCTTCTCCATCTTCAGCTGTGTGTTAATCTTCCAGTTTGATTCATTGATAAGACCTCAGGTAGACAGAGCAATTGTCAGTTATCCTGTGGATCCTGTTAGTATTACTTCTGGCTCTGCCATGGCAAGAAGGGAAAGAAAAAAGCATGAAGAGAAAGTTAAACATATCTTGCTCTAATGTAAATATGAGTAACTATGATATAATCTCATTGTGGTACTACTGGCAGTGGACAACACTGCTAAGTAAACAGAGAGTGACATTAACAAAAAAGAGTGAAATGAGACTGTAAAGAGGATTTATCCCATAAATTCAAAATAAAGTTCCTTCAATTTCTATAAAAAGAACTCCTCACAGTGAACACCTGGCAGGTCATTAGCTTTTGCTACTTTCTTTTATTAAGAACTGTAAAGAAAAAGAAATTTATGCACTTACATTTTGGGGATTGACCTCAAGCTCTTCCTTTCATTTCTTTGTTTATTTTCAAAATCAGTTCTGTCATGATAGCCTTTAACAGACAGCACAAGATACAGCAGGGTATCTTCATGTGCATTTATTTTCTTTTTATAACATTAATAAGCAGTGAATTTAAGAAGAGGACGGCCAGACGTCATAGTTCTTGGGATTCTTGCTCCTGTTTAATGTAATTCAGCAGAAAAGCTGCCTGCGTTTCCTGGAAAAAAAATATTTTTTTTTTAAAAAAAAAAGGAAAAAAAGCACTGATAGTTCCTGCTCCACAGCCTCATATTTGTTAGGTTTTCCTCAACTATTACTTTAAAGAGAAACTTGAACATCAGAAATATTTATACAGGGATTTTCAGTGATCCATTGAAAAGATACGAATTCTGATGTTCACTATTTGCTTTATTTGCAGAGCTGCTTCAGTCTAAATCATTTCACATAGATGTCTTTTCTTCCCTCAATCCTCCATTGAGAAGTAATGTATGTTTTCAGAAGTAAACATTTCACATTCTATCGTCGAAGCTCTCTTCTCCTATACTAGTCTAGGAGACACATAGTAGCTCCTTGTTAAGATGATTATATGGGATCAACAGAATTTGCTTCTGGGTGTTAGATAAACTAATATAAATGAAGTTTTACAGAATGTAGTTGTACAACTTTTCATATCTCATCTGAGCCATACAACACAAAAATGATAATCCTTTGAAGCTAGATTAATTTCCACTCTCTTGTGTGAAGGGCCCCTCAGATGTAGTAGCAATGATGCTTCCCAGCATAAAAAAAAAAAAAAAAAAAAAAAATTGGAAAAGAAGAATTTTGAATGGGGGAGGATAATGCTAAAGGAATCTTTTTTTTTTTTTTAAAAAAAAAAAAAAAACAAAAAAACGATAATAATAATTAAAAAAAAAATATTTCATCTCTCCTTCCTCAGATGAGAGGCTGAGGTGGGAGCAAAGTGGAAGGGATAGAAGAATTTCTCTTTTGCCTGGCACCATCATTTGGGCTATATACTCAACTCTGGATTCAAGCATTTCACCAGCTGCTCAGTCTTTATATCTAACTGCTTGCTCTAACAACTGGAATACAAATAGTCTCTGATTCTCTTTAGTTTGTGCTTTATATGGGGATCCCAGAAGTAACTTAAAAGTAACTTAATTGGTTTCCACGTGTGTAGAAGAGTTGCAAAAATGCCAATACTACTAACCAGTGTCTTTATCATGCAGTCCATATGTCAGAAGAATATCCATCATTTCTTTAGGGTTGTGTTACAAAGTTGTGTAAACCTCTCTGGCTTATCATAGTTAGCTTCTTATTTAAAATCACTTCTGTTTGAGCTTTCGAGCTGTGTAATTGTTAAAATGACTCATGTCTTAAACGTCTTAAGGTACTTTGCCTGGGACTTAGGTCTGCAGAATAACATTTCTTGACGTGCACTTAATTTCCTGATTTGCTCTTAGGAGGTGGCTTTCACTGTACCTTCATTCTCTATCAGTAAAATGTGTTTTTCTATCTTCTACAAGTGAGTTAAAGAGAAAATTTATAGTAACGATTAAAAATCTAATAATAAAGTTAGTACAACAGATGTTCTTTTTGCATACAAATTGCCCTTTCACTAATTTCCCTATATCTAAAATATGTGCATGAAAAAGTTGTGACAGTGCCTCAGTAGTTATGAAAATCAGCATAACTTTTTATCCTATTGCTCTGGTGAAGCATACAACATGCAGTCCTATATGTGATTGTCAAATTGAATGCTGTGCTATAGAAGATACAGTCTAAATAAAAAGCAGAAATGTACATGGTTAAATTGATATCTTTTCACTTCTCACCTGTCATAGCTACTGCCACTGTACTTGAACATGTGAAATACCTTTGTGTCTTCCTAATAAATACTCTTAAAGTTCACACTCCTTACTTCTGTCTGGTTTTATAACAGAGTGATTTATACCCATACTTATTTCATGTGATTGCAAAATTCAAGTATAAATGTAGTGGATAGATCTTATAGAAACCATACCATGAATACTGTTTACCCCAAAAGAAACAGTAAATCTATTACAGAATAGGGTAAAGATTGCATTTTTTTGACACGCAGGCCTTGTTTTTAATACAGTTTCATGTCTCCTTCTGAATCAAACAAAAACAGAAGAGGACAAGGAAGGAAGAGAATTGTGATGAAACAGTTAGGCAAAAAACTTGATTATGTAAAGAAAACACAAAGAGTCTTTATATTTTATAATAATTTCTAGAAGCAAATATATCCAGATTTTAATATTTTTATTTCCTGTTATTATCCCTCACTGATTTTCTTTACTCTCACAGGTTTTCAACTGTCTCTACTCTCTGATGCATACTTTCATCACCTCTCTATTTTAACATCCTTTAAAGCTGCTTCCATTATCACTCTCTTATGTTAAAACTTATTTCATAACCTTTTCATCTACTAATAGGTGTTTTACCTTCTGATCTCTTTTGTGCTTCCTCTTTATATCACTTGACTCTATTTTCTCCTAATATGCATCTTTTTCTCATTCTCGTCTCTTCTTTTATCCTTGAATTTGTACCTTTATCCCCACTTTTCTTTTTCCTTTTCTCTTTTTTCTTCCCTTCCTGAAAATGACCCGTGTCCACAAATATCCTTTAATTTATTTTCCTTTCTGCTGTTGCATTTTGTTAACCTGTTTTTCTTTTTGTCCTACTTTCTCCCCCACCCTTATTTATTTATATATTTTTTTTATTTATTAGCTGGCACATGTACGCACCACTATCTCTTTTTCATGATTTTAACTCACTGAGCTCCAAAGGCAAGTGTTACTCTGGTGAAAAATATCAGAATAAGAATTACAGGAAATCAAGTGCCCTTTTGGATGAGGAACTTCAGTAATTGAATTGTTGCTTAGTCAGCAGGTAAAGGAAAGGGATTCAAAGTGTCTGAGGTAGAAGTAAGAGGAGTAACAGAGATGGTTAAATTGGATTTGAAGACTTAGTAACTAAAATCTGGAACATGTGGAAAGTTACCCTTGTGAGCTACCTGAAGCAATTAACGTAATGTTCTAATGTTAATTCTGCATAAGTGAGATTGCCAAGTGAGGTGATGCATTGAATAGCATCTGTATAAGCACTCTCCCAGATGACCATCTGTACCAAAATATAGATCTATGCAAATGCATGGTTACTTAAGAGTGCATTGTCTTTCAAAGCTATTTTTAAAGGGTGAACATAAAAGCATGTAGAGAGCAGTTGTACTTTGAAAGCCATATGGTCTCTGAGAAGCTTGAGACATGCTGATATGACTTGAGACAGCTAGGGAATGAAAATTAAAGGGCTCATTATACTAAGCTCCAAATGAATGACTTGGTTTTACACTGAAACCATGTGACACTTGTAGACACTTCTCAACAACTAGATTAATGTGGTAGACTGTTATTTTGAGGTTGTTTCATCTGCACAGCTTTTATGTACAATGGTTTGGATTCTGCAAGCTGATGAATGTGAAAGATACTTTCATCCAAGTAATTAGGATAAAGGCTATTAGAGGGATATTTGGCCAGAGAGAAGGTGTGATAATAAGTGCTTAAACTGCTGTGTTCTTTACAACAAGACAGATGGAAAATATGTGACGTATAGATTTTCTAGACTTCAAGGCTATTTTAGTCACAGTGACACTATACTTTTAGGTGTGTTGCCAATAGTTAGAAAGGACCAACAACAATTTATAGCATATATGAAAAATATGTGCTACTGAAAAATAGTAGTGTTCCTTCACCATCTTCGTCGCCCTCCTCTGGACACTCTCCAACAGTTGAATGTCCTTTTTGTACTGTGATGCCCAGAACTGCACACAGTACTCAAGGTGAGGCTGCACCAGCGCAGAGTAGAGTGGGACGATCACTTCACTTGCCCTACTAGCGATGCCGTGCTTGATGCACCCCAGGATATGGTTGGCCCTCCTGGCTGCCAGGGCACACTGCTGGCTCATATTCAACTTGCTGTCAACCATGACCCCCAGATCCCTCTCTGCGGGGCTGCTCTCCAGCATCTCGTTGCTCAGTCTGTATGTATGGCCAGGGTTGCCTCGTCCCTGGTGCAGGACCCGGCACTTGCTTTTGTTAAACTTCATGCGGTTGGTGATCGCCCAGTTCTCCAACCTGTCCAGATCTCTCTGCAAGGCTTTTCCACCCTCGTCCGAGTCTACAACTCCTCCAAGTTTGGTGTCGTTGGCAAATTTGCTCAAAACACCCTCCAGCCCTACATCCAAATTGTTTATAAATACATTGAAGAGGACTGGCCCTTAGATGGAGCCTTGATGGACCCCACTGGAGACCTTCCGCCAGCCTGATGTGGCCATTTACCACAACCCTTTGAGAATCACAGAGGGGATAACAAATAATTTATAACACGCAAGCTTTCAAGCTGAAAATATATATTTTTTACTTTTATTTCAAATTATTAAATGCTTTTACCCATTTTGGAGCAGTTCTTGAAGAGCTGCTGCCTGTGGGTGGCCCCCACAGGCTCAGTTTGGGAAGGACAGCATCCCGTGGGAGGGACCTCACATGGAGCAGGGACAGAGCATGACCGTGAGGGAGCGGTGAAGACTAAGCAGTCCCTGACTGCAGTCCTCTTTCCTCATTCCCCTGCACTGCTCAGGGAGAGGAGGTAGAAAAGGGTAGGTGGAGGGAAAGGTGTTTGTAGTTTGCTTGTAGTTTCTCACTGCTCTAGTCTGCTAGTAATAGTCAATAAAAGATATTAATCTCTCTATGTTTAGTCTGTTTGGCCTATGACAGTTATTGCTGAGTTTTCCCCCTGTCCTCATCTCAACACTTGAGCCCTATTCCATTGCATTTTCTCCTCCTCTTCCTCTGAGGAGAGGGAGTGAGAGGTTGGTTGTGGTTGTTCAGAACGGTGAAACCACCAGACCAACTGAAGTTCTTTATCAGTATATTTTGAGCGTCCTACAGTAATCTGACTAGAAAATAGCTTTAGGTATCATTGATCAACCTGATCTCATGGCATTCCTTCCCATAGCAGGGGGGGTTGGAGTTAGGTGATCTTTAAGGTCCATACCAACCCAAGCCATTCTATGATTCTGTGATTTGAATAACATTCATTCTCCACATTTTTGGGTTACCTGTCTTAAGATACACTTTAAAATAGTTAGGGTATTTGCTTGGTCAGTTTTTTGCAAACTCCACTGTTTTGCCAGATACTCATAGCAGGCTACAGTTTTTATAAGTATTCGTATTGTGGTGCAACCACTACAGGTTACAAAACAAGGTTTTGATCCAAGAATTTGCCCTTCAGACAACTTGTGTCATTTACTGGGGCTCTCCATGGGTCACAGCCTCCTCCAGGCCACATCCACCTGCTCCACTGGGGGCTCCTCCATGGGCTGCAGTGTGGAGATCTGCACCATGTGGGACCCATGGGCTGCAGGGGGACATCTTACTCCACCAGGGGCCTCTCCCTGCACAGGCTGCAGGGGAACTGCTGCTGCGTGCCTGGAGCACCTCCTGCCTTCCTGCTGCATGGACTGGGGGACTGCAGGGCTGCTTCTCACTCCTCTCTCTCAGATGCACAGCAGTTTTTTTCCACTTCCTTAACTCTGCTCTACTGGAGGCTCACCCAGTGTCATGCCCTGGCTCATCTCTGGCCAGCAGCGGGTGGCTTTTGGAGCAGCTGGATCTGCCTCTGCTCTGACATGGGGCAGCTTCTGGGTTCTGCTCACAGACGCCACCCTTGCAGCCTCTCTGCTACCAAGCCCTTGCCACTTAAACACAATACACTCTGGTGGCACAATCACAATTGCCTCCATTTCTGATAAACAGGGATAGTCTTTCAAGAGTCACTGAGAATTAAGATCTGTATCCTGGTTACAGCTGGTTATTTATCTTTCCAAAAAGAAGTTACAAATGTGTAGTAACTTCTCCTTTAAATGGAAGGACAAAATGACAGGGCTGGAAAGAGTGATGACAGATCATTTTGGATGGCCAGAACACTTATAAGCATAGTATTTTCCAGTGGTTTATTAATTTTTCACAGGACTAGTTCACAGAATACAAGGTTGTCTTACACTCTGAGTGCCGTTTTGGGACTTGGTCTGAACAAATACAGCACATCTGTCTGGATTGTATACAGTGTCCAAAACATGCTCCATTCTGCTAGAATTCCCTGACTAGAAATGTAGGAGCACTAACTGAGAAAGATCAGCAAATTCTGTCTATTTTGGAGATGCAGAAATTGTGTGTTATCAAGAATGTGTTGGTATGATGAAGAAAACCTTAAATCATTCAAAGCTGTTTTAAAGAGAAAGCCAGTATAAAATGATCCCACTTCTGATATACATACTATCTTCTCCTGACAAATGAGTCAGTTCTGTGAGAGAAAGCAAGTATACAATAACACTCGTAATTTCCCAATTACCTGCTCCCCAAAAAGGGGAGATTAAAACAGATATAAAAGGGAAGAACACTGAAAAGGCTACTCAGTGAGAAGGGTAAGATCTTGCTTTTGCCTTCTAGCTCCTGGAATACATGTTCACACATAACAGAGCTATGCAATATTTATTCTCTGTCTTTGCAGAACTTCATACTTGTATGGTTACAGAATTGCTTTTAACACTGACACAGGCTCAGAAGGAGAAGCAGATACATCAGCATAAACCTGGGGCAAGCAGACATGAAGTAAGCATTAAGCAGAGGTCTCCAAAGGTGAAAAAATAATGAATCAAAACCTGCTGCTCTTTCTGTCTTCCTTCTCTGGTTTGTTAATTGCAGAGAGTTATACATGACCTATACTTGCAAGTGGGCTTAAGGAAAGTGAACTGGTAAAGTAGGTGACAACTGTTAAAAATTACACTAAAAATAACCCAGTCCATTTACAATATATTATTTTCAAGTGCTATGTTACATGAAAAGTGCTCTGCTAATTGAAATTGCTATCCCCTCTCATAATAATTCATTTTATGAATCCATTTTCTTCCAACTGTTAGAAAATGAGGTGGAGGCAGAATGACTCCCACTTCTTGAATTCCAAAATTAGGGAAAAATGGTTAGATTATTCTCTGGGAATGGTGTAAGAGAGCATGGAGTTACAAGCTACAGACACGCATATGATCTAGATTAGTTAGATTCTTTTTGATCCATAGCAGTTCAAATATGAAGAGTAGTGGCTAAGTACACTCCAAAGGACAGAGGCCTTTAGGACATACTATGGGACAGCTATTTAATTTTCCAGGTCTTGTCTTTATGAGGTTATGTGTGGTTTATGTTTCTTCACAAGAAAATATTCCTTGGTAGGCACTGGGAAGGAGTAATCATAATTTAAAAAGCATATGGCTTCAAATGTAGTGAGAGGTGGTATTGGAATGGAGACCTGTCTCATATTTGCTTTATTTTGTTGATGGCTTAAGAAACAGACAATGGAGGAAGTGAAATGAATGCATGCACAGGATGTACAGTTTATTAAAAAAATAATTCGGTTGAAGGACTGGAAGAGGAGAAGAGGAAGCTGTTGGTATTGTTATTATTTCTAAAGAAAAACCACAGCTCATTTTTTTCCCATCTTTTTACTTCTCAACTACTATAACTGATCAAATATTAAGAATTACTCAGAATAATTATTAAGAATGTTAAGAATTTTCTAAAACTTTCAAGTTCAAGTACTGCAGCCAGAGCTTTCTGGCTTGAATAAACAATTGTGTGTGAAAATACTTGTATATTCCCTTCCACATATTTCATTGGGAAAACTGATAATTAATTCTTCATACAACTCAGTTGTATGAATTTTAATTGATTTTAACTGATCAGAATAATGAAAGCTTCTTACTTTGTCTATACACCTTATCTTTCTACATGTGGACATCATGACATACCATGGCACAAAACAGGTAAAGTTTTTATCTGTAAGACATGTAAAATTTTATCTGTAAGACATGTAAAATGAAGAAAGGGCCTAGCACTTGGTCTGTGGAATAAATGTTAACTATGTTGTGCTAACATTATTGTGGTTAGTTCTGAGTTACAGAAGGATTAGAGATGGAAAGCTTTAATAGTAGGTGAAGTGCCAATTTCACACCTAATGGCATGTACTTTCATGATTGTCTTCATTGGTTTCTACATGGATGTATGCAGACTTCGTTCCTTCATTTAAGCTTTTTTTTTTTTCTTTCTTTGTGTTTTAAATTTTCTGTAGTTTGCTTCTTAGAAAAACAGTTATTTTGTTTGTTTGTTTGTTTTTTGAAATTAGATGGTGATGTAAAGACATACAATATTTATGCATTTCTTACAGAAAAAGTTTATGAAAATATTAAAAGTATTTCTTCATTTGTATCCAGATGAAATATATACTACACCAACTTCATTTTAACTTCCATTTCAGTGCAGACTTAGTAACCTGATGGCCCAGGAGTCCAGGAGCAGAGAGTTAGTTCATTAAATCTTAATGATAAATATGAGGTCTGGTGACTTGCCTGACCTCAGATCATGTCTAATGACAATGCTATTTACCATTGACCTGCTACTCAGAATGATCTCAAAGAGTATATTGATTCCCCTGAGACTGTGATCATCTGCTTGTTGCAGACCAGTTTACAACAGAGTATCTCATCTATTGATTCCTGTTCACTTCCTCTATTGTCTTGGAGTTTGACTGAAACTAAGGAAGCTGAGAAGAATTTCTGAAGTTGATATTTACTTAAATTTGCTTATTTTTTCTTACATATATTTAAATTAATAACTTAGTTTTTGTTGCATGACATTGCTGTGCTGAATCTCTGAATAGTGTGATTGGAGAGGGCAGGAACAGTTGGAAGAATTTTTCATTCCTTTGAAGCTTAAAGCAGAAAGACGGGTATATGAGGCTATTCCATGGGGAGAGAATCTGCAGGGAGCAAGGTTTATGGGTAATGTAGGAAACTGAAATCAGAAATTTCCAATATTCAGATAAAGAGACCCAGCTTCTCTAACCTAAATTCAGCTACAAAATAAATGACAGTGCAAATGATATGTTCTATCAAACTAACATTGTCTAATACTGTCCAGAATTAGAACCAGACAGCTCTTGGCTTAAGAGCTGTGCCTTAAACCTTTGTGGAGTTAGATTGCCACTTCCTCCTCTTTTGCTTCCTTCTGGTTGAGGAGAATTCCTGTGTGAAGCAATAAGGTTATGAATTTCTTCTATTTTTAAAACGTTTAACTTTGTTGTCTGCTTTTTCTATATGAAGTGTGTTAATCCTAAAGGCATATGTGCATTTACAGCTGCGAGTATGAAATAGTTTAAAATATTATTTAAAAGATTATATTATCATCATAATCTTGCTACTAATAATAGATTTCCACAGAACCACCTATAATGTATAAAGTATAATTCTGCATAATTATTATTAAAGTTTGCTATTACATTTTTTCACATTATTTTCTTTTAAAAAATCAATAAAAATGACGGATGTACATAATATTTTATTTAGGAATAAAAGAGTTAAATCTGGGTGAAGTAAAGAACTAGCAGCTCTTAACAGGCTTTTGATACTGCTGTGGGTAAGAACTGTAAATTTCCATTGACTGATGCTATGAGATCATTTGGATTTATCCATGCTTTCTCATATTGAAAAACACAGCAGTTTTGTCACAAGCTTGAGGTGCCCAAGTGATGTGTCACACAATGAAGATCACCCCAAAGAATTTAGAATAACTTTGTGAAATTATTTCCTAAGTAAATCAATGTGGAGTGAATGTCTCTGATGATCTCACATTTGAAAGATATTTCTACAATGCTCTTTTTTTTTTTTTTTTTTTTTTTTTTTTTTTAATCTTCTAGTGACCCTTGAAGAGTGTTACACCTTGTATGAAAAATATAAATAGGAATGGGCTGATATATCTGTCCTTTCTTATTTTAAAGCAATAGTGATAACATTACCTTGGAGAATATCCAGTATAATCTTCACAAACTTTCACTGATCTGAACTATTGTCATTGCTAAGGTTGACTTCATGCTGAGTTAAAATCTTAGGACTAGGTTTTAATACAGGGCAGATAAGATTTTAGTCAATCATTATGTCCCTCAAACAATGAAAATCTGTGGCAGCTGATTCTAGTATCTTCTCTTTGACCTTACTGTTAGTAAGGGGGGGTTATCCCTCCTTAAAATCATAGAATCTTAGACCTTTGTTGCCTGTACTTGGTATATTTCTGTGCAGATCTGTTCTCATCTCTCATGTTCAGCACCACATGGACTGGAGTGAATCAGCAGCTACTCTAGAATCATGGAATCATAGAATATCCCAAGTTTGAAGGGACCCACATGTATCATGGAGTGCAACTCCTGGCTTCACACAGGTCTACGCAAAAAAACAGAATTCAGACCATATGACTAAGAGCATAGTCCAAGCACTTCTTGAACTCCGACGGGCTTGATGCTGGGACAATGTCCCTGGGGAGGTTGTTCCAGTGTGCGACCACCTTCTCAGTGAAGAACCCCTTCCTGATATCCAGCCTGAACCTCCCCTGTTGCAGCCTGACTCCATTCCTTTGAGTCCTATCACTGCCTCTAAGTCCTATCACTGGTCACTAAAGTGAATTGATCAGTACCTGTCCCTCTGCTCCCCCTAGTGATGAAGCTGTATGCCGCCATGAGGTCTCCCGTCAGCCTCCTCTTTTCCAGGCTGAACAGGCCGCGTGACCGCAGCTGCTCATCTTACATCTTCCCCTCTAGGCCCTTCACCATCTTTGTGGCCCTTCTCTGGACACTCTCCAATAGTTTCACATCCTATTTGTACTGTGGTGCCCAAAACTGCACACAGTACTCAAGGTGATGCCACACCAGTGCAGAGTAGAGTGGGTCAATCACTTCCCCTGACTGACTAGTGGTGCCGTGCTTGATGCACCCCAGGGTATGGTTGGCCTTCCTAGCTGCCAGGGCACACTGCTGGCTCATAGTCAGCTTGCTGTCAACCACAACCCCCAGATCCCTCTCTGCGGGGCTGCTCTTCAGGTGTCTCTTCCCCCAGTCTGAACATATTACCTGGGTTGCCCCTTCCCAGGTGCAGGACCCGGCACTTCACAGAATCACAGAATCACAGAATTTCTAGGTTGGAAGAGACCTCAAGATCATCAAGTCCAACCTCTGACCTAACACTAACAGTCCCCACTAAACCATATCCCTAAGCTCTACATCTAAACGTCTTTTAAAGACCTCCAGGGATGGTGACTCAACCACTTCCCTGGGCAGCCCGTTCCAATGTCTAACAACCCTTTCGGTAAAGAAGTTCTTCCTAACATCCAACCTAAAACTCCCCTGGCGCAACTTAAGCCCATTCCCCCTCGTCCTGTCACCAGGCACGTGGGAGAACAGACCAACCCCCACCTTGCTACAGCCTCCCTTGAGGAACCTGTAGAGAGCGATAAGGTCACCCCTGAGCCTCCTTTTCTCCAGGCTGAACAAGCCCAGCTCCCTCAGCCGCTCCTCATAAGACTTGTTCTCCAGGCCCCTCACCAGCTTCGTAGCCCTTCTCTGGACTCGCTCGAGCACCTCCATGTCCTTCTTGTAGCGAGGGGCCCAAAACTGAACACAGTACTCGAGGTGCGGCCTCACCAGAGCCGAGTACAGGGGGACGATCACTTCCCTGGCCCTGCTGGCCACACTGTTTCTTATACAGGCCAGGATGCTGTTGGCCTTCTTGGCCACCTGAGCACACTGCTGGCTCATATTCAGCCGACTATCAACCATCACTCCCAGGTCCTACTGTGTTCAGTTTTGGGCCTGGCTGTTTTTTTATTATTATTATTTATTTATTTATTTATTTATTTTTCTTTTTTTTTCATTGTTGTTGTTGTTGCTTTGTTTGTTTGTTTGTTTTCAGAAGCAGTCTAGCTTCTGAATTCAGGAATCTTTTGGAGAGTTCAATCTCAGAGTAGCTTATAATTTTAATAAAACAAAATGCCTTGAACATCTGGGGAAATATTACGATCTTTTTCTAAATTGTTTATAATTATTAAATAACAAGCATAGATTCAACTGCTGGGTTTTCTGTTCAAGTCAATAATTCTCCAGTGTGGTACAATGAACAAATAGATGTGTGATATGTGTTATTCATAAATCTAAGGGAGTGTGAAAAATACTAATTCTACTTTTATTGACATAATTGCAATACTCTCAAATGGCATTTTAAAATATTTTTGATGCAGTTTAATGCAAATTGCAAACTCCTGTGTTTGAAAAATATGAGAGCACTTAATTTAGAAATGTGTACTTCCCAACTACTTTTAAACTGAAAGGAACCCAGCACACTTTGATCATGTTTTTGTGAAATGTGCTAGTTCATATACACACAGGTGCATAGACACAAATACATTCATGCACATACGTTACACTGTTGTATTTGATTTGTGCTCTCAGCCCCATGTGTGACCATTACAGCTGTGATGGCGCTTAAAGTTTATCAAATGCCTTTGGTGACTTGAACTGTCAAAAATGACTGATGCATTTCTTGACCTCACCCTTTGGGGGGGGGGAGGGGGGAAATCCACTTCTCAAATCCCTTTCTAAACACAGGACTTTCTAAGCTGTCAAAAGCTTACTTGGAAAACAAATCAAAAAGAGAAACTGAAAAGTACAAAAACATACACTGATTTTATTTTTCTCATAGGTTAAGAGAATACAGCTTTGTATGACTTTGTATGCAACCTGTTACATGAGACCCTCAAGCCATGTCCCATTATGGACAAATTTTGGCAATTAAAGACAGTTATTTCAATGTAATGTTTGACAAAGAGTCTATAAAATATAGGTTTAAGGATTAATATCACCTAACAAGCATACTAGTAAATATTGAATCTTATAATTGTGACTAATTGTTCTGTATAAGAATTAACTGCTGAGAAAAATACATATTTCCTTAAGCTTACTAAAAATTGTCTTACCCCCAACCCACAGTCAAGCTCTCTTGAGGCTAGATAGACTATGATTCCAAATTTTGTGCCTAGGTTGTGTTTGATTTCACCATTTTTTGCCCAGGGAGCTTGCTTTTCATTCCTACAGTTAAGTAACTGCAACTGCAGAACCGTCATTTTCTGCACAGCATTTAAAAACTAGCCTCTGTTTCTCTCCCTCTGGGTGCTTCCTGTGTTTTATTTGCTTTTACCCCATATTTATTTCCTTCCTCTTCTTGACCCATGATTCTCCATGTCTATTGAAAGGATTCTTCTACAGCTTGAATTCAGCACAACAGCTCCATAGGAAAAACAAATATTTTGAAACTGTTTCTTTTAAAGCCCTAAGACTATTTTAATAACTTATTTATTTATGTATTTTTTAATTTATTTATAAGTATTGTAATTATAAGTCTGTTCATGCCTTTTGCAAAACAATAACTCTCTAAGGGAAGAATGTGAACATTTTTTTTCTATGATGCTCAGGAAAATTAACTGTGAAAAATTTAAGTCTGCTAGGTTATTCTTAGGGGTATATAATTGAAAGTGTATACCTGTAAGAGTATAGGTAAAAATAAATCAAAACACACACACACACACACACAAAAGCTTTGTTATAAAGAGCTCTTGTTTATTGTAATTATAAAGTAAATTACAGTGAATAGAGTGCCACTCTATGTTCACTTATGTGTGCACACAAGCACACATCATATCATTAGTACTGGAAATCCTGCTCTGTTTTCTCCTGAATGTTATAATTTTATACATAGACCAATACTGAAATATTAACTTAGGCAAGACTATACTGAAGTTGATGGCAAGTACTGAATTTTGAAACTAGACTTGTCTCTTTTTAAAGGTAAAGGCCTTTCTACCCACTCCTTGGCAGCTATGTGATGCTTTTGGATGTGAATGGCCTTTTGTGTAAAGATTATAATTAGTATGCTGTAAAGAGTTTTGGGAATACAAAACTTGATTTTCTGACCACTTCAACTTCATGTTACTTATAAAATTAGGATCATAGTGTAACCTTTGGTCATTAGTTTGCTACGTAGAAAGGTCTTAATCTTGTTTTTAAGTGCTTCTATTTGACTCGGGGGTTCAAAAGAGATGTTACTTCTGTTTGAAATATTATAATACAACACAGTGAAGATAAGCTGTACTTCAAACTGCATTGTGAGACAAGATATTAATCTCAGTGCAGAGGCCTGGAGATCAGGAAACCAAACCCTTTTATAAGCCAAAACATGTTTCTTAGGCTAGATATTCAGACTAAAATCAGTAGGGAACAGGTAGTCAGCATCTCTGAAAATCAAATGTTACATTGAAAGGAATGTGTGAACCTAGGAATTATTATCTCAGATCAGGTGATTTTTCCAATTACTGAAGTTTCCTATATCTTACAGGAACTATTGTTTTAGAAGTAAATCAATCAAAGAAAGTTATGCTTGAAGCATGAAGTCTGATGTTTCCATGTTTTTATTCTTACAAGGAAGACAGTGTTCTTTCTTATTTATTTAATGTACCACATTTCTCCATGCCTCAGCTGATTTCTTGTTGGTGAAGGAACATTGAATAGACTTTTCTCCAGCTGCAGTTCCTGTTTGCTGGAGGGTGACCTCAATGTCTGTGTTCTGCCCTTGCTCCTTACTTGGCACACAAGTCATGTAAACTGGAATAAAAAGGGTATTCCTCTTTCCAAGGATGGACCTTTAAGATAGGGAGTTAGCCCATGTTTTAGAAGTGGTCTCAGTTTTGTTTTGGAGGCAGGGTACCTCTGAGACCTTGGATTAGTTTTTAGCTCTTCTTTGCCTCGGTATTCTAAACTGGAGATAATGACATTGACATTGGATCCATGGAAGAATATTATGTGAGTTAGCAAAACAAAGATTAAAGAATGCAAGGAATTTGCACAGTCACAGTAATCGCATTACCCAAATGACATAGATTAATCTATATTTTAGTATGACATTCAGTGCTTTGAGATGTTATTCTCATACAACCATAACATTTTTATTTGAAGTAAATATTATTGAACAAACGTATATTCTCATGATTCAATGTCTTGTAACTTTCCTTGTTTAAAACACTTCTAGAGTATGAATATGTAAAGTCCTTTATATATATACATATATATACACGCACATATATATATATTTACGTATATATATATCCACAAATATATAAAGTCCTTTATATATATATATTTATATATATACACACAGACACACACACATATATATGTGTTGCTTTATGTGTTCCTGAGCATGACTGCATATTGCAATTTGGAATACAGTGCCATAAGCAGAAAAGACCTTTGTAAATCCAATGAAATAACTCATTTTTTTATTTCTCAGGGAAAGCATAGATTTTTTTGAGGACAGAATTTATTAATGAAGTCTCTAGGCTCAGAATGAGATGTTCTGAATCAGATGTGTTGTAAGAGATATAACTGTTCTTTCAGTATCCTGATCTTTTAACTTGTGTATTTTGTCACCTACTTCTGAGTCCATGATAAGTTTTTACTCTGCAGTTCAGTAGAACAATTCCACAGCTTTTATATGAAGTCTGGAACAATTTCACTAACCCTGTTACTGAAAGTAACATCTTCTGCCGTGTTTAAAACATCCCTCCCCAAAATCTCAATATGGCTCATCCACCATGTGTGACTGTGCTTTTGATTCTAAATCTCACAGATTCTAATTAGAATTACTAATACTTGATATAGTTTGGTATATATCTAATTATAATGATGACATTCCCTTCCCACCATTGTATCTGGTTTCGGAAATGCATTAAAGTAGGAGTACTTGGGGATTATTTTATTAAGAGTAATAATCTAGATTTATAAATCAGTTTCTCAGAAATTACTATATTAGAACATCTTGCTGTTTAACTGAAATTTGTTCTGAATTCATTCTGATTATACTCTTACTATAAGGACTTTTATTTTTTTATTTTTTTATTTTTATTTTTTATTTTTTCTTTTATAGAAGCAAAGTGAAAAAGATCCAATCACTTGTTTATTATGTTATTATAGCTAATCTACCTAACCAAAGTGAGGAAAAAAAAAAGCTTCAGAGGACTGCTAACACTCTCTAAAAATAAGGTAGTAAGTTAAAATAAATTTTTGTTTAAACATTACATTGTTGTACCTGAAAGTGTTCGATCATTTCAGATGTGTTTTCTTTAAAGAAAAAGCCTAAGTTAATTACCATTTTAATTGTTTATCTTCTTGTGCTGTCAGATAAGATATAATGGAAAAAAAAAATGTTCCCTAGACTGTTGTGATTATTTTTAATTTGACATTTACAAGACATTTTCTAAAGGAATTTTTTTTTTTTTTTTTTCCGTATTATTAAAAATTCATTAGATTTGTTTATAACTGGATATCCAGTAGAATCAAGCTGACCTTTTTGATTCCCTTCCTTACATATTCTAAAAATTACATTAGAACAAATTCTTTTTTTCTGTTCCCTACATATTTTCAAACATTTTCACTGTAGTGGATTTAATTGGATCATAATATCATTAAGCTAGAAAAGGTTACAAAACTATTCATTTGGATATGTTTCTCAAATAAGATCTTTTTTTATCAAATACTCATAAAGAATTTTGAGATGAAGAGAGAACCATAGTAGATTAAAAACTGCACTGAATATTTATTTGGTCTTTGCTAATTTTAAAGCATAAATATTTGGTCTGGGACTTTTTTTGTTTGTTTGTTTGTTTTTGTTTTTCTGCACTTTTCTTGAGGTTATTTCAATAAGGCCAATACTCTTTTCTATGCATTTAAAACTTCAAACCTATGTATCCAGCTACATGTTAGACACCTCATTGCACTAAGGACTATTTTTTAATTCTGAAAAATTGTATTTTTTTCTTTAATTTATGTAGAAGTGTTGTTTTCACTCATTTCTATTACTGATTCAAAATGTTTTCCAATATATTTTTTTATTACTTCTAGCATTAACTGTTTGTAGGAAAATATGCTCCCTTTCTTTCTTTCATGAAACTCTCACTCTTCCGTCTTCTTTCTTTTTCTTGTTTTGGCCTATGAAATGTTGTCTTATGCTGGACCCTTTACAATTTGATTCTGTAAATAAGGTACTTACAAAAACTTCCTTTTCAGTCACTTAATATTGTCTT
>NC_048926.1:57560510-57583620 GCF_011077185.1 Oxyura jamaicensis | reverse complement strand
ATAAGGTACTTACAAAAACTTCCTTTTCAGTCACTTAATATTGTCTTTTTTTTTTTTTTTTTTTTCTTAATCTCAAAAAAATTGTGAGTGCCACAATTGCCAGTGGGTTCTGTTGTTCTCATTTGATCCTTTTGCCTTAGCAAGGGTCATCTCCACATCAAACAAGGTTCCCTTATTTCATTCAGACAAGCAGCTCAGATCTGTAACAGCAAAATAAACTGATTGCTGTTTCCAGAGCCATTGACATCTCAGTACATGAATGTTCATCAGCTACTTTTGATTGCTCTAGAATATGCTTCTGAAAACCAGATTTTTGAGACTACATTAACCCAGATTTGCCTAGTCATAAAGCTCAAATTCACTATTAGATTCATGATTCAGGTATTTTCACTAGGAAGAAAAGCATACAGAAAGAAGTATACTCATGTGCCATATCAAGTGCCATATATGAGTGCCACCTGTGCAACCATTGATGCTTTTATATTGTTTAAACTGTATTACACTTAAATACATTTTTTACTATATGTATTTTATTGTTGCCTGTATTATATCATTTTTAAGCTTATCAGATATCAATCTTCTATTGTGCATCCATCATGCACTAACTGGTTAATTACCTCATCTAATCTTTCCCTCAGTCTTTGACCATTCTTAATAGGCTGCATTCAAGTGCATGCATTTGGCAATGTACATAGAAGGCCTTATCTATGTGTTCCCTAGTCTTCAAATCTTCACAACCTCCCTTCCTCTTCATGGTTATGGTACCTCAGAACACAGCTACCCTATTTTGATTAACCCAGGTTCAACTACAGGTCTGCTACAATCATAGCCTCACACATGCATCACTGATACCGAGAGCAATTCAGATTTTCAGATGCAAGATCCACATATATGTAGCATACTAGTAGCATGCTAGTAGCATACTAGTAGCATAGTAGTTAAACTTCCTGCTTTTCAAATCTGCATGGCCCACAGATTAAACAGTGTCATTTGTAAAATGCTGTCTTGGTTAAAACACACACGAATACACGAATCTTCACCTTTTCTTTCTCCACTTGCTGACCTCCAATTTCTTTGGGTCAGCAGAAATTCTAGGAATTTTCCTTGACAAGGAAACTAATAGGAGAAGACAAATGTAGTCAGCTAATAGGACTTCTGATTCCCTGTGTTTTCTCCTACCCGCAAAAGAGCAGGTGTGGAGGTGAGAATGAGATGAGCAAACTGGCTACACATGCACCATGGTGTTCAGTTACAGCACGACTCTTCTTAGGCTCATGCACAGCAGCAGCAATAAAGCTCCTGTGTAACTGAAAGAGCACCACTGCAGAATCAGGAGTTAAGACACAAGAGACAGACACAGTTTCTACTAATTTATGAAATAAGGATTGACTTCAGACAATGGAAAAGATGGTGTCTGGTGCTTTATGGATCTTACATTTCGGCTTGCATTAAAATTCTGAGTATAACATTCTGTTCATGCTAATATAATTGCATGCGTAGAGTGTATCCTGCATGATTTTCTGTCTCCTTAAAGACTAGAACTCCAAAAACAAGTAAGTCTACATATATATAAAAATAAAAAAATAAAAAATAAATAGGCCACAAAAAATGTCTTGTTTCAAGTCATTTCCCTATTTTCCTTAAAATCTTCTGCACCTGTAGAAGCACTTAACAAGAAATTGGACCATTCAAGCTAGATGCTGTTGTTGTGTTTCATTAGAGGAGTGGAAAATAAGTTAGCACTTAAAAGGTACCTGTTTGTTTTGAGGGGAGTTATTTATTTATGATTCGTTCAGATAAAGGTACTCGTCATGTTCCATTTACATTATCATTAAGTAACTCTAAACTAGTTTGCAGTCTCTCATTAAAAGGAACTATCTGTCACATGTTGAATCTCACTTGACAACTGTAAAAAATGCCAAATTGCATACCAGATTTTGCTAGAGAGATGCAAGCACAAATCTCTCTTCTGCTGTTTCAATCCAATTTATGTATTACTTTCATTGCCATAATCAGGTAATAAAATTTGATATTCAAATATTCACAACTTCTGTTAATATTAGCATCAGAAGTTGTCCAGGAAAAGACAGCTTTCTCATGTGTTAGTCTCTCATTTGATATCTCTGCAACAGACAGATATGTACAGATGTATAGTTCTTTCTTATTGCTATCATATACCTGACTCAAATATCATTTTGCTCACTAAAATATGGTTGCTACTAAGGGGTGAATGCAAAAATTGACAGTCCAGTATGCAGGGAAGGCGATTCCAAAGTTCCTGATATAATCTTGAAGTAATTTTAACAAATACTTAAATAAACAAATAATAATATTCAAATAAAGCTCATAACCTTATTATTGTGAGCTTATTAATTACATGAAGGATGTCACCACAGTGACCAAATAGGCAAATACAGCAGTGTGCCATGTAATGTTGCTTCTTGGCAAGACCTTCTTCCATCATTGCTGTATGTGTTGAATTCTGTCAAGGGATACATGATAATATAATATGAATTACAAGTCATGAAAAGGAGCATCAAAGCAATTTTTAATTGCCGCCATCAATGAACTCTGAAATGCAAAGTATCTACAGTGCATTTTTGTACATGAAATTCATATGAGGAGCAATAATTTTATAATGACAGACATCTGAAGTTCTGACAGCTGAACACTGAAGTGATCATTTTTTTATTATTATTATTTTTTTTTAAAAAAAGTTGCTATTTAGTGACTACCACATTCAGTAATTATTTACCTTTGGCTGAGTAATTTGTCTTGGTAGTTCACTGCTTTCCTTATTTTCCAAATCAATTGCTGTTTTGTTTGTTTGTTTTTTTTTTTTTTTTTTTTTTTAATTTTGTTCTGTTTGTTCATTTGTTTACTGTCATCAGGGTCTTTTATCTATATAAAACATATCACTTTTCTCCTTAGAATATTTTTCCTGGCTACTTTCTTCTCAACCTTGAAAGTTGTTAAGAGAACTAGGAAACTGAAGATAACCAATGTCTCAGTTGGGAATTCTTTACCTGCTTTATGACACTTTTTCTGTTAGGGATTAGATTGACCCTGCTTTCCAGTCAAGAAGACAGTATTATCACCAATTCTCTAATATGACAACATGCACAATCACACTGAAAGAACAAACTATTGGCATGACACCACTATTTGCTGTGCTCTTAAACAAAGAAATAAAATCAAATCATTGTAAAATGAATCCAAACTGAAGAGAATATTTAGTCATTCTTGAAGCACCACTCTTTATTGCTGAATGTACAAATATTTAAGATTTATTTGTTTAGAGATCATCAGTGAGACTCATATCCTCAAACAAATTTGGGCACCTTGAACTCCCACATGACATTAGCAGGAGACTGGGAGTTTCTCTCTCTTTGTAGATAATTTACAATCCATTTCTGAATAACCATTCATTAAACCCCCCTTGTCATGTAATCTACAAATATTTTTTATGCACTATTTAGCTTACAGTGTTATTACAGTGTTATTTCAGTTCTTTCACTACATGACTCTAACCTTGTTGAAAAAGAGCATTATTTGAAGAAATTGTTGCGGCATTGAATCTTACTGAGCAATGACAGTGGAAGACTGTAGGGAGAGGAAGAAATAACCTGGAAATGTTTTCACATTGAAGACCTTATGACATTTCCTTCCATATATGTAAATATAAATTTGTTTGTGGGGATATTTTGCTGGATATTTAAGATCTTTATATATTGGATTTTGATAAACAGCTAGCTTTCTTAAATCATGTTATCACAATAAACAAGCAAAAAAGTGATAACCATAATTAGAACAGAAGCTTCAGTCCAGGAAATATCTTTAAAATGTGCTTAATTAAGTATAAATCCTAACAATTTCAGTGAAACCAATAATCTACTGCTATAGTTCTCTGAATGAGGATACTGTTCTTAATGAATTACAGCCTGAGGGAAAAGACATACAAGGGTTTAATTAGCTTCTACCTAAACTCTGTATTTAACCTGGACATCTGGTCTCTATGGTTAAGGATAACAAAAAAAAGTTTATATAAATATACTGACAAGAGGAGGGCCAAGGAAAATCTCCATTCTTTACTGGACACAGGGGGAAACATGAGGATAGTGAGGATAAGGAGAAGGTTGAGGTTCTTTATGCCTTGTTTGCATCTGTCTTTACTAGCCAGACCACTTATCCTTGGGATACTCAGCCTCCCAACCTGGAAGTCCAGAACAAGG
This sequence comes from Oxyura jamaicensis, assembly GCF_011077185.1. Classification (NCBI taxonomy): domain Eukaryota; kingdom Metazoa; phylum Chordata; class Aves; order Anseriformes; family Anatidae; genus Oxyura; species Oxyura jamaicensis. The sequence goes on along the minus strand of NC_048926.1, from coordinate 57,579,388 downwards.
AGTAGAAGAACCCCCCCAGAGTTCAGGCGGAAACAGTTAAAGACCTGCTGCTCCACATGGACTGTCACAAGTCCATGGGGCCAGATAGGATCCACCTGAAAGTGCTGAGGGAGTTGGTGGTTGTGATTGCTGGGACACTTTCCATCATCTATCAGTGGTCTCGGTCATTTGGAGAGATCCCGGATGACTGGTGACTTGCTAATGTGACACCCATCTATAAGAAGGGTCATAAGGATGACCTGGAGAACTACAGGTTTGTCAGCCTGACCTCTGTGCCAGGAAAGGTGATGGAACAGGTTGTCTTGAATATTATCATATGCAGGACAACCATGAGGGATCAGGCTCAGTCACTATGAGTTCATGAAAGGCTAGTCCTGCCTGACCAAACTCATGTGCTTCTATGACCAGGTGACCTGCCTGGTGGATAAGGGAAAGGCTGTTGATATAGTTCACCTAGACTTTAGCAAGGCCTTTGACATGGTCTTCCATAGTATTCTCCTGGAGAAGCTGGCAGCCCATGGTTTGGACAGGTACATTCTTTTCTGGGTTAAGAAATGGCTGGACAGCTAGTCCCAGAGAGTAGTGGTTATCGGAGTGGAATCCAGCTGACGACTGGTCACGAGTGGTGTTCCCCAGGGGCTGGTGTTGGGGCCAATCCTCTTTAATACTTTTATTGGTGACTTAGATGAGGGAATTGAGTGCACCCTCAGTAAGTTTGCAAATGACACCGAGCTGGGGGGAAGTGTTGACCCACCCTTCAGTGGGAAGGCTGAATATTGCAGCTAGTCATGCTGAGACCTATATTTACTATCATGTGAAGTTTGGAGAATGTAAGTCTTCAGTATCTTTAGATAAAATTTAGAGATGTACTGGGTCAACACTTACCTTCTAGTGGCTAATCTATTTTACTTGTCTCTGTTTTTTATGAGATCATTTATCATTACAGTACCTAAATGTCAACACAGTATCAGAGATTTCATTCTGCTGTGTTTTAAGTACAAAACTGTATATACCTACAGAGATATGGAGATATGTATGTACATGAACAAATAAAAACATGGAAAAAGAATATGATTGCTTCCATTTGCTTTTTTATATATATAATTTTTTCTATAGGATATTTTATCATCCCTGCATTATTATGATCAGTGGGTTCTCTGATCTTAAACTTCAGTTTAAGTTGAGCATATTTTTATATGCAACTTCTTATGCTAGACAGTACAGGGGCTATAAAATTCAGTTACCTTAGTATTGTGTTTAACCTATTATTTACATCAAAACTAGAACTCTCCACTTTAAGTATCCCAAACTTTGCTGATTTAGCTGACCTGACTGGAAATAAACCAGTCTTGGAAGAAACCATAGCTAAATTAATCAATCTTTACTTATTAGGAACATGTGCCCTAAAATTATTGGTTCTGCATTGCAGTCTCACTTGGCTAGATTTCTTTCTGTGTATCTGCTGTTTTGTGTTTTGATGGTTTTGTTTTCATGGTGGTGGTAGTGGTTTTTTTTTGTTGTTGTTGTTGTTTAGTTGGTTGTTTGCTTTGTGGTTGTTTTGTTGTTGTTTTGTTTGGTTGTTTTGTTTTGTTTTGTTTTGGTAGTCATTGATTTTGTATAGTATCATAGAATGACTCAGGTTGGAAGGGACCTTAAAGTTCATCTAATTCCAACCCCCCTGCTATGGGCAGGGATGCCAGTCACTAGATTAGGTTAGCCAAGGCCCCATCCAGCCTGGCCTTGAACATCTCTAGGGATGGGGCATCCACAGCATCCCTTGGCAACCTGTTCTAGTGCCTGACTACCTTACAGAGAAGAATTTCCTCCTAATGTCTAATCTAAATCTATTCTCTCTTAGTTTAAGATTATTCCCCCTTGTCCTATCATTATCTACTGTAGTAAAGAGTCCTTCTCTATCTTTTCTATAAGACCCATTTAAGTACTGAAAGACCACAATGAGGTCTCCCCTGCAGAGTCTTTCACTCCTGCAGGATGAACATCCTCAGCTCTCTCAGCCTTTCTTCATAGGAGAGGTGCTCCAGCTCCTTGATCATCTTTGTGGCCTACCTCTGAGCCCATTCTAACAGGTCCACATCTTTCTTGTGTATACTTCTATACTTATTTAGTAGTGGTCATTATGGTCATTTAGGAATTATTTTCCTGGTAGGAGTAGGGCACGAGAACATGTAAGGAAATAATAGATTATTAAATTTATGGTAAGGCAGATGTGGGAAAAAAAAAAAAAAAAAAAAAGTCACATATTTCATCTTGTGTTAAATGTTAATTCAAATGAACAAAAATACTCAGGCCATGAAGTTGCCAGTCTGAAGACATACATTTCCATAATGTATTTTGAAATTCTGTCACTGTTGGATAGGTACTGTTCTGGATCATTTCATCAATATGTGAGCTTCCAGTAGGCTATAGTAGTGTCTCTGGTACTTGATGTTTCTACAGTATTGGATGCAAATGGTCCTCATATATCTTCTTTAAAGTTTTCACTCTTTAGCTTTTGTGGATTATTACCTTCCATCCCTTGATAACTATTTTCATGCTTATACTGAGTTCATTTTTCTGATTCTCAGATGTTTGAATTTTGCTGGGATTTTTTACTACTATGTAGGTTGAATCTCTAGCTTGAATCTCTTGTTCATTTGCCAAGTCATTATCTTCTGGTAATTAATCTTTAATTTTCATTAGTTAGTAGAAGCCACTGACAGATTTCTAAATACCACCTGCTCCAGCTCACGTGGTGGTATTCTCTTGGTGTTCTATGTGTGTGCAACACATATATATGCATACAAAGACAGCTAATGGAATGCTATCCAAGTTTCATTCATGTGTTAACCTCCATCCTTGAAAAGTGAATATTTCCAGCCATAACGGATTTTTCAGACCTGTATTGTAAAGTCTCATTTTACAATACATGTCCCTTAGGATTTACAAGAAAAGAACTTATTGTTTTTTGCAACTTACGTTGCAAAGAACGTATTGTTTCCTAGGAAAGTTTTCTAATTGTTCCAAACTGAATGTACTGGACTTCATCAGCAACAGTTTCAGGCAATTGAAGACTCATCAGAAATGCTGAGTTCAGAAATTGGTTGAACACTTGGTGAGTATTCAAGCAGGAGCCAAGTGAAAAAAATATTGAATTTGCCCATAGACTTTACATTGTAAACATTCAAGCAACAAATATTTCTGAAGATCGGCATTCTCACATTTAGTAGAAAACCTTAAAACTTTGTTATGTTTGTAAACTTACATTTTATAGGTTTTAGATGCAGAAACAAATTGAGATTTCACTGACATGACTTAATACCAAATTTCCATTTGAAATTAATGAAGTTTAACTGAATTGTAAACAAACAATAGCTGCCCCTACCTGCTTTATTTAGAAAATATTACATACTGACCACCTGCATTTAGTCATACAGAGATGAAAATTGACATTACTGAAATGTCTTTATTCTTCTTTGAATCTCCACAAGTTAGTAACACTTATTAATCGACTAAATTAGTACAATGATGGAAAAAATGTTTGTGTTCAGCCTGCTATAAGACCACAGTATTGTCTTTGCATCTTAATGGCTAATTTGTAGCCCTCCTCCTTATATACTCCATTTGACTGTAGAAAAAGTACTGTTTATTTAATGAAGGTCAAGCTCCTCCTGCAATCTGATTCCCAGGCCTGCTGTTATTTTCATTGATCTATACCATCATGGGACCCCATTAACAACACCAGGAAATTCTAAAGATGGTGGCAACACAACGATGAGTTTACTGGAAGATGGAGAGGAGGAGTATTTACTTATGTGCACGTGTGTGTGTATTTAAGATCTTTTAGAGGTGAGAAAGAGAAAGATGGAAAGAATAGGTGAGCAGGAAAGAGAAAGAGGAAAAATGAGAGAAACACAGAGCAAGAGCATGAGGGACGAATAGCAAAAGAGCACAAAAGGATGAGAGTATGAAAAGAGAACTTTTGAATCTGTACAGCAGAGACATGAATGACACACATCCAGAAGATAGATGCAATGCAATGTGAAACACCACCGTTCAAATCATAATTATTACATCTCAGCCATATGTATTCATGTCTATCTTTCAAATCTTATTTTTCAATGGATTTCCGTGTTAACTATTGTGGCTGGATTCCCAAAGGACAGACAATAATTAAGAAGACCCAGTTTCGTAGAAGTATTTTCCAGCTGTTATCCAAAATGTCTGTGAGCTTTGATGTACATATGTATATTTCTTTGACAACATAATAAATGGGACTGTTTCATCAAGTAAGCATGCTAGTGTGCTATGATGAGTAATCACATACTATGCAAAATTATAGATGTTAAGGAAAGTGGTTTGCACTTAAAAATATATATATATATTTTTATTCTGTATTACCACAGCAATTTTCCAAGTATATCCATCTGTTTTTTATCATGCTTACTGTTTTTTAATCATCAGATTTTACCTATAACAGTTATTTTGCCTAATCTGCAACTGTTTTACTGTAGAAAGTAAGATACAAATACTCACCCTAATTTTAAAAGATTCTAAATCCTCATTTATTCACCCTCAAACAACTGAAATAATGGATTTATGGGAACACCGGCTCGTAGCTAAAGAGGTAAAGCAACAAGACTTTTATTGACTTTGGCACCTGTAATTCACTATTCCCTGTGCTAAACACTGATTTTTCTTTGAATAGGAAAGGGAGAATTATAATTCACAATGCCCTGGATGTTTATATTTGCTAAATTAACTCATCCTGGATGGAAAGTGAGAATGAAGTGGAGTGCAATGCCATCTTGTCAATATATAAAAATATTAGGTTAATCTGTTGAACAGCTAGTAGAGTATTTCTGCAATCTGCCTGGATAAAAAGACAGGTGATAAATTCGGTAGAGCTGCTACTGAAATCAAGGGAAATGAGATTGCATTCACATATATCAGGACTGAATTTGATGCTCAGTTGCATGGCCTCTCTTGTTAAAATATAATTAGCTCAGAGGAGACGCATGTCCACAAGAATGTGTCTTTTCCTATGCATTGGTCTCAGAAAATGTGTTTTCCTGAGAAGCAATAATTGTAAGGAATATGGAAGTAAAGAGTAGAAAAAGGAAATGCAGCCTTTAAAAACATAGCTACTGATATCAACTAAAAGGTTGAGCTGTCCCTTCACAATAATTTTCCTTACGTTCCATTTATATATGTGATAAATAGTAATGGCATAATGTCAACTGAAGAGATAAAAGGAAGCATTGTTTGGAGAAGAAAGAATTTTGTGCATAATATGCCTACAATCATATTGCAGATCCTACATTTTCTGTTTGCACACCATCAGGTGGCATTGCCAATGACCAAGCTTAGCTTTTATTATTGTTGATATGTCCTAACAATAATACAATGGTCAACACCAATGCTTCTCCATCTCTTCAATAGTATTATATGGACAGAATGTTCATGTGACTGTACCTGGTTACTTTTCATCAGGTATTCTTTTAACTCCAACAGTAAAAAATGACCACTACACAGGGTTTCTGATATTCTGTTTTTTAGGTTTCATATATTTATGGTGCTTCATAAGCTTAGGATGAAATCTTATATTGTACGAGATAGCAAGAGCTTTCAACCATGCATGTCTAAGGCTAGAACTGATCCATAGGCATAGAAATTTAGCAGTTGATATTGACTTTCATTGCTGCTTTCCAAATTCTATCAATAAAGATTTTCCACAACTATACAAAATTCTTATATTGATAAATGACAGTGATCTAATGCAAGTTAAATCTTCACAATACTAGCAGTGTTTGCATCAGTTTTATCTCTTTTTTTTTTTGGTATTTTCTTGCCACTTGTTCTGTAAAAGGCGAACTCTCAGCTTGTGAGCTTTACAAGGAACCCACAACAATGTCAAATAACACAGAAGCACACAGAAGTACAAATCAAGAATTTGGGAGAAAAAAAAAATGAAAAAAAAAAAAAAAAAAAAAAAAACTTGCTCTGTGGTTCCTGAAATTTCAAAATCAGCTTACATGGTTTAAAACAGATCTAAAGTTCTTTTCAGCTGTACTTTACTATAATGCAACATGGAAAAGGCAGTGATTGCTGCAAAAGATATCTAGGTGTGAAATACTAAATATCTTAGTAAGTATCATCTGCCCTACTATGTGTGACATGCAAGTGGATATATTTGCAATAAGAGATGGCAAAAGCATGCTAACAAACTTCAGGCAGTAATAAGGAAAAGAAAAAACAGGTGTTTTCTGCTTAGCCAAAAATTTTGCAATATGCTAAAAGAGCAGAACTGGGGAAAAATACTGCACAAGATTATCTGTGAACACACATTTGAATTTTTTAAATGATTAACCTTTGGCTGATATCTTGATAGGCATTGCTTCAATATTTAAGCACTATCACACATTGCTGTGATATATCCCTGTAAGAAGTGGAAATGCTTAAATCACATGATAAATATATTGCTTATTTATATGAGAGAGACAACAAGAGGAGTTGGGTTACAAATCTGCTCTCTTATCCTTCTGAGTCCACAAAATAAGATGCAAAATGTATGTGAGTAAAGCAGTATGCTTTCAATAATTTTTGAGCATGATTCTATTTTTTTTCACAGTAAAATTCTTTCTGAACTCAGTAAATACCTAGTTTATCCTTTTTTATCCAAAATTCCTTTGAATTAGACTAGTGTGTACCTTATAACTACTAAACTAAAGAAAGTAATGGAATTTTGCCTTTTTTTTTTTTTTTTTTCCAGAATTGGCAATTCAGATCTTCATAACAGTAAAAAAAAAAAAAAAAAATCAAACATTTACTTTTTGTGATCATTTGTCTACAGAGTAAACACTACAAATCTGATTTGTTATTCACCTCTTCTAGAACACTTTCTTCTCTAGAAGATAACTCATATTGTTCTTCCTCATAAAAGTGATGACAAATTACCACTTAATAACTTAATTTCAAAAACACACATGCACATTTACTGTATTTGGTACCAAACCACTTGAAAGATTCACACAGTTAATCCTGGAAACAACTAAATGTCATTGAGTGAATCCCAGTTTATTCTGTGAGGCACCAAAATTACTCAAAAGCACTTTGATATCAGTATATTTGTCACAATTTTAAATAATTCCAACCCGTTTTATCTGTGCTCTCTCCTCACAAAAGCACTCATAAGTATTGTGGATGCTTGTTAATCTACCTTAAATGTATCATTTAATGATAAAACTCCATGTTTTTTACACTATTCATCATAGAGGTTGTGTGGCATGTTAACTTGTTAACTTTAATAAAATATTTATTAACATTTTGTTACAGAAATTAATTGGGGAATACATGAGGAATGGTAAGATATAATCTTACCATTTCCATACCATAATCTTAATGGTATGGAAAATCTTAAATGGTAAATCTTAATCTCCATTACCATAATCTTAATCTTACAGTAAGATATAATCTTACAACTGTAAAATATAATCTTTAAAGAGACAAAAACCCAGAACCAAAAATGGCTAAAATTCTTATAAATGCTGACCATGATGCCCCTGAAGCACCTTAAAACTTTATGCTGTTGTCTGAATTGCAGCTACACAGACTACAGACTTTCCTTATACAGCAAATATGACTCTATGTTTTCAATTAATAAACACACACACACACAAAAATGTCAAAAGAAGCAATGCGGGGGTTGTTGTTCATATTGAAATTACTCTACCCGAGATAAAGCATAACAGCATTCTGATTACCCTCTGAGTGCTGAAGCAGAAGCAGCATTAAAAAAGGACAAAGCACAGTTCATCCAAGACTGCTCTATAAGATTGGAAGATCTCAAAGCACCAAGAAAACCAGATGCTATACTGATTATTCAAGGGACCCTGGAATCACAAGAAGTAGCTTGTCAAGCAATTGTATATTTGACTTAGAAAGAGGGAAAAACATTGAAGTTGCAGATATTGTGATTAACATTTTGTAATTATTATTATTATATTGTTATTAATCCATATTAGAATAATTAATTATAATAATTAAACATGAAGAGGAATTTGTCACAGTGTGTGGGACTCTACCTGAGGTTCTGAAGGATGCCTTTCCTTTCATTCCTTGACTTTACACTAAAACTATCTGCAAGGCTGATTAATACTAGTTACAGATTTGATGTCTACTGATAGATGCTTATCCATTGGAAACTCACATTTTTAATCTTTATTGGGTGTGGTTCCCCAGTACTGGCAGGGGGCTGCAGGGCTGCTGCATGCAGCAAGGCTAGGACTGTCCTGTGCTGACACAGCTGGTTCTATCCGGTTCCAGCAGCCTCACCACAGGGCACAGCTGGGCCCCACAGCCAAGATGGTGGCACCTCAGGGAAATGGATTTAAGGGGGAAAACACTGCAGCTGTGAGAGACAAGGGTGGAAAGAACATGAAAGAAACAGCTCTGCTGAGACCAAAGTAAATGAAGAAGATGTGGGAGGAGGTGCTCCATGTGCCAGAGAAGTTATCCCCTTGTGTCCCATGGAGGACCACATCAGAGCAGATACCCACACTGCAGCCCATGTAGACCTCACACTACAACAGATGGACATGTCCTCAAGAAAGCTGTAGCCTTTAGAAAGCCCATGCTTGAGCAACAGTTTAGCAGAAAATGGGGGGCACTCACACTGGAGCAGTCTACTCCTGTAGGACTGCACTCTGTGGAGAGGACCCATGCTGCAGCAGTTCTTGAAGAACTGCAGCTGTTCTTCAGGGGTCCCATATTGGAGCAGTCATGCAGGACTTCATTCCCTGGGAGGGATCCCATGCTGGCTCAAGGGAGGAGTATGATGAAGGAGCAGCAGGAGCAGTGTTATGGATTGACTACAACGCCCATTCCCCCTCCCACTGAGCAGCTTGCAGGGGAGGAGGTAAAAAATTCAGGAATTAAGGAGTGAAGTTGAGCTTTAGAAGAGGGCAGGGTGAGTATGGGCAGCAGGTGAAAGTATTTTTATTTTTTTTTGTTTGTTTGTTTTTGTTTCTTATTGTCGTACTCTATTTTTAATTAGCAATTAATTAAATTAATTTTCCCCAAGCCAAGTTTGTTTTGCCCACAGTGGTAACTGGTGAGAAATCTCTCTATGTCCTTATCTTGATCAATGAGCTTTCCCATTCTACTTTGCCCATGGTCTTGCTGAGGAAACAGAGCAGCTGGGTGGTAGCCTGGCAGACAGCCAAGGTCAACGTACAGGATTAGGTCACTCAGCAATTATTAGATGGTAACAATCTAGAAGCACTAATGACCTCTGACAGAGTTGAGCAAATGACAAGGCTTTGTGCTATCCGTTCCCTTGGGAATATAGAGTTTGAATCATTAACAAAAGGCAGTACAACTATAGAGAAAGGCTGGCTGGCATTTTGCCTAGTATGAAGGATTATTCAAAACTCTTCATGGCCCTTGCTGGACATGTCTTTGATGAAGCTCGGAATTTTGTCAGGCTCTTCTTCAGAAATCTCTAGTCAGAAAAAAAATGATTTATTTATTTATTTATTTTTATCTCTGATCCATGTAAAAAAAAAAAAAAATAATAATAATAATAAAAAATAAAAATAAAAATAAAAAAGCCCTTTATGCATCTTTGGGTTTTGTAAATAAAAATCACAAATTCTGTATTACTTTAGTGGAATGTAATGAACTATATAGTAGATTTTACTGCATTACCAAAACAAGAAAATATTTCCTGACAAGATTTATCTGTCATGTGTCTGAGAAGAGTACTGGGTTTGGGTTTTTACAAGAATTATCTGACAAAAACTACAGATTTATCAGTAGGGAAGTATCTTACGAATTCATATCAATTTCGCCAGTTTTGTCCTTTAAAGTATCCTTTTCTGATTTTCTTAGCTTCTAGATATGAAATGTCTTGAGTTTCTACAAAAATAAAAAAATAAAAAAAAATTAAAATCTACTCTGACAGTTGACTAAAATATGAATATAAATATAAAATGCACTGACTGCAAATGAAATGAATTAAATTATATAGCTTGTTACATATATTAAGTTACAAGAACTTTTTCTTGGAACTGCAAGAGAAGCAAAAAATTAGTTAGTTTAGTGTAATATATAATACATTTTCTTTCTTCCTCACACCTAGCAGTACCATGGTGGTAACATAGAATCATAGAATCATTCAGGTTGGAAAAGAGCACTAAGATCATCTAGTCCAACCTTTAACCTGGTACTGAAAAGTCCATCAGTAAACCATGCTATTAAGTTCCACATCTACACATTTCTTGAAGACCTCCATGGATAATGACTCCACCACTACCCTGGGCAGCCTGTTCTAATACTTCACACTCTTTCAGTAAAGAATTTCTTCCTAATATCTAACCTAAGCCTCCACTGGTGCAACTTAAGGCCATTTCCCCTTGTCTTATCCTTTGGTGCTTGGGAGAAGAGCATGATCCCCACCTCACTACAACCTCCTTGAAGATAATTGGGAAGTACAATAAAGTCTCCTCTGAGCCTTCTTTTCTCCAAGCTAAACAACCCAGCCCCCTCAGTTTCTCCTCATAAGATTTGTTTTCTAGGCCCTTCAACAACTTTGTCACCCTTCTTTGGACATAGTTCAGCACCTCAATGTCCTTCTTGTACTCAGGGGCCCAAAACTGAACACGGTATTGAGGTGCAGCCTCACCAGAGCCAAGTACAGAGAGACAATCACATCTCTAGTCCTGCTGCCCATGCTATCACTGATACAAGCCAGGATGCTGTTGGCCTTCCTGGCCACCTGAGCACACTGCTGGCTCATATTCAGCTGGCTATTGATCGATACCTGCAGTTCCCTTTCAGCTGGACAGCTTTTCAGCCATTCTTCCCCCAGTCTGTAGTGCTGCTGTAGGGTTGTTGTGCTTGAACAGCAGGACCAGGCACTTGGCCTTGTTGAACCTCATACAGTTAACAGCCATGGGTCCAACCCATCCAGATCCCTCTGCGAAGCCCTCCTACCCTCCTATCCCCTTCAACACTCACACTTACCTTGGTGTAATCTGTGAATTTACAGAAGGTGCACTCAATCCCCTCATCCAGATCACTTATAAAAATATTGAAGAGAACTAGCCCCAGTACTGAGCCCTGCGGGACACCAGTAGTGAGTGGCCTCCAACTGGATTTAACCCAATTCACTAAAACTCTTAGGGCCCAGCCACCCAGCCAGTTTTTAACCCAAGCTTCGATGGGAGAATGCTGCGGGAAACAGAAAAAAAAAAAAGCCTTACTGAAGTTTAGGTATACCACATTCACAGCCTTTCCCTTATCCACTGAGCACATCACCTTGTCCTAAAAGGAGATCAGATTCATTAAGCAGGGCCTGCTCTTCATAAACCCATGCTAACTGAGCCTGATCACCTGGTTGTCCTGTAAGTGCTGCATAATGGCACTCAATTTGCTCCATGAACTTCCCCAGAAGAAATTTATGATACTTAAACAAGAATACAGTTAGAATGCAATGGCAGGTCCATTGCTGCAGAAATGGCAGAGATTCATTTATGTATCTACATAAGCAGTCTTAAAATTATATTTCAGCTGGGAGCTTTCGTTCTTTCTGTAAAACTATTCCTATCTTCAGATGACAGCCTATATTAACTTCTGTAGATCTCAGGGTACTAGTGGAGAACATATGTGGCAGAGATTTGAATTCATGTCTCTGAATAGCAAAATGAAATACTTTACCTTGACTTTAAGAGTCCAAGGCAGGGAAAGTATAAACTTACTAGTTAGCTAAGCAAAGTTAATGTGGATAACAGTTATTCATGGGAAAGACAGGACCACAGACTTTTAAGAAACTTACTAGGTACTAATCTTCTGTGAACATTCCAAAAATAAAGGTTCAACATGCAAAGGATTAGGGAGCCACAAAAAGGTAAAGTGGTATGTTTGCCAGGTCAAACAAGAAGTTCAAAAAATAGGCTGGAGTAAAACCAAATTTCCTAACATGTACTTCCGTAAGATAAAATTGTAAACACCACAAGCAACCTATCAGGCATTACAGATAGCAGACTTTGATAAACTAGTTCCCAAAGCTTAGCAGTTTGTTTTCTTTTTGAAAGTCTCCAGTGAAAAGCATGGAATATTTACCTAATAGCTTTCACACAAATACAGAAACAGACACAAACACATACATATCCTGTCTGCTAAAGAGAGGAAAAAATGGCAGCCAGGATCCCAACCATTTCCTGTCAAGTTCGGTTTACGTCATTTCTCACAAACACAAATGATTTTTTTTTTTTCCTAAATATAAGTTATTTAAAATTCCCATTGTGCAATAATGAATATAGTGGCAGAACTTCTTAATGTTCCTGGACAAGTTAAAATAAAAAGAGATTTACACAATACAAAGTGTTCTCTCGCATTACTTTAATAAGGGATTGGTTGTTAAGTGACTGAAGATGTGAAGATAACAATCCCTGGAACAATTTATGTCTTAAATATTCTAGATTTCTAAGGCTGGGGCTCTCTGGCATTCATTCTACACTGATCTAACTGCTGGCTTTTGTCTTCCAGCCTACATTTTTTTTCTTGCTGTGTGCTCCCACCTGGCATCCCCCCACCCACATGGTACATCAGACAATACTTTGAGAAAATCTAGTACATTAACTCATCAGAAATCTAACAGGAGGAAAGAAAAAGAAAAAAAAAATTAAAAAGAAAAAGCAGGATAATTAGTACATAAAGCTTCAGAAAGGCAAGTTAGCAAAGTTATGACAAAGTTAGTACAGGTAGCAAAGTTAGTACAAGAGAATAAGCAGATACAAAGTTGGGCACAGACACAAAGATATAGGTGCAAAAACACGCAGATAGATCAACTATTGAAATACAGCTTAAGCAAATACAGATAATCAAACACCCTTGAAACATGTCATCATGTTTGCATTATTTTACTATCAATGTTTATGTACCACAGAGGGACCCTAAGTAAACACCTAACTGTATCATAATTACCTTTTTATAAGTTATTGGCATTGTTTTTTGCTTTGGGAACACACACTAAGTCAAGTAGCAGACAGGTTTTTGTGAACTAGGGAGGTTTTACAGTGCAGTGCAATAGTTTCCCACAAATGTTTAAATGTGCCATCTTGTCCTGAAGGTAGAAAATTTACCACCCCCAATATACATATATATATCTTTCAGAGCATTATGATGTTCAATCAAACTGCATTTGATCTATGCAGCTCTTCTACAGTCCAATCCTTCAGTTCACAGCATCAATCTTTCAGATAGTCATTTCAGATAAGAACATCATTTAACTTTTTCTCTCACAAAATATCAGGAATAAACATCACAGCATATATAAACCTCTTATTAAGGTACTCTTTTGGCTATTGGACACATTAAGGCTATTGGACCCATTAAAAAAATGCAGCTGTTTTAAAAAGCATATTATGTATGGGCTATAGCCCCATCAATTTATATAACACTCACCATTTTATGTGACTAATACATAATTATATTTGTCAAGATAGGGCTCAAATCTGTACCTTGCCAAAGAGCAGTAGCAAAGGCAGCTGTTAAATAACTTCTAGCAGTCCTATCCAAGTAGTTGGCAAGGAGGAAGTAAAGGTGAAGCCAGGAACAAACTGTAGCAAAGCACAGCCTATTTCTTCTATACAGTCATTACCACATAAATTATAAAAGTAATACTAAGATAAAATAGCCATAACTAAAATATGAGATGTTCATGTAATCCAAAAGGCAACAAATTCTAAACTGATGAGCAACAGCAAATAATTAGACTATAGAACACTTTGCCACAGAAAGTCAGAGATATCAAGAATTTGTTTTCCTTGAGAAATGGTAACTGCGTTCAGATAGGCAGAACATCCGGAACTACTACAATAAAAGCTCACAAAACTATTTGGAAGGAATCATCAAATTTTGTATTTACTAATTATTATAAGCAAACATTTTTAGACTAACTTCAATATCTTTACTTTCCTGATAAGTCTTGCTTTAAAACATGGAACGTGAGACACTCAGAAAGGATGCTAGATTGCAGTTATTAAACTTCTGCTCATTTTCTAATAAATTCCTGCAAGGAGAACGTCAAATACCACAGAGACATCTGAATTTGTCCTATGAAAAACAATTTACTTTCCCATATATTTATTATATCCTTATCAGTTAAAAGGAAGCCAAATGTCTTTGATGGAAAGGTCAAAAGCTTAGATGACAAAGTGTGGGGTAGTTGTGGTGTTGTGCTATATTTGCTACATCCTTCACTCTGACTTTTTTGACTCAGAAACTACTTTTTGAGTACATATCATATAAATAAATAAATAAATAAATAAATAATGAGAGACTCTAATCAAAGTTCCTCAAGTTTTTGGAGGCTGTATATTCTTTATAAATTAAACTTCGAAATAGGCTACGGAGCCATCTATCTGCTAACAGAATAATGCAACTAACCTGTTAAAATACAAGTAAATTAAAGGTGCACACGTCTGATCTCTGATTGGCACGGTAATGTGCAACATGTGTACTTTAAACCTCTCCAAGTTTTCCTGCAAAGTGATCGCATGCAAATGATCAGGAAAGGTTCCTGGACCATGTTAACTCACAGACCATAGCCTGAACTGTTCTGAGAAAAAAAGGCCAAAACCATGCTAAGCACTATTATAGCAGTTTAAAATTATAGATGGGTGATTTCCAATAACTACAAATGTTCTCTGCTACTGTCAAATTTGCTAGGATTGATATCACTGTAGTGAAGAGACTGGAAAGCAGTTCTGCTCTACCATGAGAGTCTCTGAAATGTCAATAAATAAATAAATAAAAGATGCATCTATCCACTGATGTTAAACTGAAACAGAAGGATGGTAGAAGTCTAAAGATTGGACAAATCCCATTACTTCAGTTTTGATTATTCTTTAACCTACACATTAGAAAAAGAGGTTTCTGTCACTTGTTTTTTGTTTTACTTTGTGGTGGAAGAGGCATCAAAATTGGTGATTTCTTGCTAAAAGTTTCCATTTCAACACACATGCATTTTACAACAGAAAATAAATCTGGAACAAAACAACAGCAACAACAACAGTATTCAACCAGCACATACAAGGTATCAGAGGGAGAGAAGGAAGTAGAATTTAATATCCTTTGAACAATTTAACAACAGCCAGCAAAGTATAATCATTAAGTAATCACTATAGTAGGAAGACACAATACATGCCACTGTGTGATATTTATGCAGAGAGAGAATGAGAAAGCATTGGCATTGTAGTACTCTAGCATCCAACCTAAGTTTCTCAAAATCTGTGTTAAATAAGAAAACTGTCCCTCCAGATCTAAAACATGAGCAAAAACAACCTTGCCAGGATGACAGAAAAGGAAAGTGGACCCCAGAAACTCTCTTTAGTTAAAAGAACAAGCTGTGCAGCATCTGCTCATTTCTCAGGCAAAAAAAAACCACCAGCATGTAATGGAGGAAGAAAGCTTTATAGAGGAGAAAAAAATCAAAATCAGTATCACTGAACTGTCAACAAACACAAGAAATGAAGGTGACCAGTCATATGTAGATTTGATTTACAGTCCCTGCTGAAGTGTTTTGCTCTAACTGAAGCCTTTGAAAAAAGCATGTTACCCTCCCTTTAAAAAATGAGAGAGAGAGCGAGAGAAGCATCTCAGTAATCAGTATTGGATGTCACAAATACCCTTTCAGCTTACCAATATTTTTCAAACAGGAAAAAAAAAAAAAAAAAAAAAAAAGACACTGGGGGTAAATTAATAATGATACTTCAGAAATAACTGACAGTACACGCTCTCACTATAATTCAGTATTGGGATTTTTCAAAGCTTTTAGTGGAATTAGTGGAATTTCTTCCTTTGTTGCTATATCTTTGCAGTGCTGTGCTTTCAAAAATACTGTCACATATCAGCTGATTTCATACAAGGAATTTCAACATAATAAAAATTATTTCAGAGTAGGTTTAAGGAAGGACCTACACACCTTCAACATAGGCTCCATGACACCTAATTTATAAGTCCCATGGAAAAAAATAAATCTATGACATTGTATTAAGTAGTCTGCATGCTCTTTACAGTGCATAGGACCAGTCACATGCCTCAAAATTCGATCCAAAATTGGCAAGTATTTTGATTAGGCAGCCAAACAGCTAAGTCTAGACAATTAACATGGAGGTGTACAAACAACTTTCACACAGGAAAATGACAAGGCCAAAGTCTTCTAAGTGTCAATTTTTCTATACTTTATGATTTCAGAAAGCTGTCTCCATCCACTATGAGCAAGCCTTCTTTAAAGAAGTACCTAACTTTTTTTCATTCCAAGAACTAAACAACACTTTTTTTCTTTAAAAATCCTGGAGGCACTGACATGCTTTCAAGCAACTTAGTATTTGTGATACTTAGGCAGGAAGTCAAATATCAAAGTCTGATTTTCCCAGTAGAAAGGGGGAAATAAACAAAAGCTATATGCTTCTTCTGTGATGAACAATGTGATTGAAACTATATAAAAGGAAGCACCAAAACCATGATCTACCTTTCTGTCCATCTCTTAAAAGACAGGAGAGACTGTAAGCAAAATGTCTGAGGAGCTGAATTTTGTCAGAATATGCATATGTAACTGATACTCTTCAATCAAGTAGACAAGTGGAGAAATTCCTGGTTTCTGAATCTCAAACACATAATCACATTAGTTAGATTCTAATCCCAGTCTAAAGTGGGACATCTTCAAAATGTCATCAAAGAGTAAGGTATGGTAAGCACAATCTTTAGAAGCTTCTGGTTTGTGTGTCAACTAAAAAGAAATTTTATTTTGAACACAAGGAACCTAAAACCTGCCTAAGTTTTGCTTTGTGTGTTTCATTCAAATAAAAATCAAGAAGTTAGGTTGGACAACTAACATAACAGTTTATGTCTACTCCTGAAGGCAACTCACCTTAGTCTGCATTTCCGTTTTTGACCTACTCATGGTTGCAGTCTGACACAATCAATTAAAACTCCTTCATCAGGCCATCCAGACTCACCTACGTCCTTTGAGTAGAGTGCTATGAACACACCTTAACAAGATCAAGCCTTATCCAAGAGTCAGTGGTACCTGCTTAAGGGACCCTTAAGCAGTCACCTTTCTGACTTTTCTGTTAATTTACATGTAAAAGATGTTTTCATTCTTTACTTTAAACTCAATGTTTTTCATCTGCAAATCCCAAAGGTCTATACATAGTTGCAAATACATTTTGTACTTGAGATAATATGACTGTTGAAAACTTAGGAGACAATAAGACAGAGAAAGCAACATATAAAAACACATCTTTCAGAACAAACTTTAGGCTTCACTTTAACTAACAGCAAAGGCACTACAAAAATAGGTAAGGAAACAAAACAAAACAAAACAAACAAACAAAAATGCTAATAAGCACAGAAGGTGAAATTACATTAACTAATTGTTGTTATTAAAATCAAAGCATTAAACAATTGCTAAGCTGGAGAATACCTACAAAAAAACTGAATTAAATAAGAAAAAATTTGTTACATAAAATTGCTGTGCATCTAGGAACCATGAAATCAGAGAATACCCAAGTACCCCATCTTGGGATAGGTGCAATAGACACTGGAAATGATGGGGACCCTCCTCTTGTTTCTCCAAACTTTGTTATTGACTGCTTATATATAGGAGAACAACAGGAGGTAATTTAGTTTGAATTCAGTCTTACTGGGCAAATCCTTCCACTTTCCACAAACCTTTTTGTTAGATGTGACTTATGCATTATGTTTGCATTCTCCATGATGTGGATTTGGAATACTCAAGTTAAATTATGGCAGTGAAACAAAAGCAGTTCTGAAGTGTAAAATTTGAAAGACTCCATTAGGAAACACCCAGCATCATCTGAAAGGACAAACTGAAATGAACATACTTCATCAATTGCAGGAGCAATTTGATATGTGGCAAAATACCAGTTTTATTGCCAACAAGGCACAGGTGTACACCACATGAGCAAAAATGTGATTTTGAGGAGACCACTGCTCACTGTGTAATCATCATGGAATCATCCAAAGTAACTCATTGCATCCTTCGCATATGCAGTAAAAAACAGTTTGAAATTTGTGTTTGGGTGAAATTCCAAACCATTTCTACTAAAACTGAACAGTGTCCATTATTGCTTGAACTTGTATTTCAAAACTTTTAGAAAACAGTCAAAAGAGCCGTATGCTAATGCTGAGGAAGTGGTTGGCAAATCATGGAGGAAAGCTTAATGCCAGTTTGGAACAGAATGTACTCACTTTAAGGTGATTTTATTTATTGAAAAGAGGCATTGTCACCTGTATAAATTTAGATTTTTTTCAACCTCCTTAATCAAGCATCAAGGTTAAATCTTCATCTCAAGGTCTATCAATAGCTTAAATATTGTTAAAACATATATTTATCAGAGATATAATCATTATGGTGATCCCAGACATTTAGATTAGCTTGACATTTAGATTATTATTATTTTTTTTGGTTAAACAGAAGAACCAGATTCTTTCCAGCTCAGTTTGAAAGAGAATTTTAATCTAGGTGTTATACTTTTCAGGTTTCGTCATTGGCTTCCTGGTATAAACAGTTGCAGTATTTACAAATAGCTATAAGTTTGTCTGTTTTAAAAATATCTTGAAAAATATATGACAATTTTTTTCTTGAAAAAAAGTCTGAGATAATTAAATATTGGATTAATTGAAAAACAGTGGGTGATATCTTCCTGTTCAGTCACTCAACCAAGAAATATAAATTACTCACATAATTTTACCTGGCAAACCTTAATCTAGGAGCAGGGTGCAGTACAGGACACGAGCAATTATTTGTGTCCTGGAAGCATTAGGAGAAAGATTAGGAGAAAGAATTGGGG
>NC_048926.1:57557589-57560410 GCF_011077185.1 Oxyura jamaicensis | reverse complement strand
GTCTCCATTGCAAGGAGAAGGAGCGTGGAGTCTGTACAAAAACAGAGGCATTGGAGATATTAGATGAGAATAACATGATGATTTAATCAGAACAAGAACCTAGGATGTTTATTTCAGCCTGGGCACAAAATTCACTTTGGTTTAGCAATGTAAACCAAGCTAAATTTACTGAAAATTGATTTTAAGGAAATTAATATCTGTAAATTGTAACTAAGAATAGAATATGCATCCATTTTCCCAGTGACCTTTTCAGTATAGCCACTCTGATTTTTAATTGATGTTTACAACATTGTTTTCCTAAATACCTGATTTCTCCTTCAGTGTTGGGCCCCCAAATAGCTAAACTACTGTGGATTTTTTGATTAGGTGCCTGTATATTTAATTAGACTTCTACATCCTTTTTCTATGTTCATCTCTAAATTTAAGAAATACAGATGTGGTCTTACATTCTAGCTGATAGTTCTTGATCTGATTTAGCCACCAGATCAGCAGTGCCTGAAATCAAAATAAAGTCCCCTGAGTGAAGAAGCCAATGTAGCAGCACATAGCACGGACCCTATGCATCACATCAGCTAAAGATTGTTATGCTTTAATCAAACCAAGTTTTAAGATGCCTTAAAGCTACAATAAAGAATTCCTTGCACTTCCTTAGCTTCCATAAATAGGTATGAAATTTTTAGTTTTACTTGATTAAATCCAAGAGTTGAAGCATTCAAGCATATATGTTCTTCAGGTCTATTTACTCTAGGGAAACGCAGCCACTGAAATTTAATGGCAGTGATCCAAACCATGATGAACTGAGGCAATTTCGTTTTTGTTGACCATTGCTCCAAGTCATTGTAATTTAATGAGTAGTAATCCTATTTAAAATATGTTACAGGCAGCGAGGTGCCTGCTGGGAGAAAGCTGCTATGCATGAACAGATCAATATGCACTGTGTGCATTCGACCATTCAATAATCGATTCACCCTTGTTATGAGAAAATAAATGCTAAAGTCCTAAAAGTTAATTTCTATAGAAAGCTTTTACAAGGCCATCAAATTATTAAAAGTTTTCATGGGTTCTCTTTTTTTTTGTTGCTTTTGTTTTTAAATCTTTGTGCAGTACAGGGTACATCTCACAGCAACATCCTATTTAGTACTAGCTATCTGACTGACAATTTAACGTCAGGCTTGAAAAAGGAAGTTGCAAACTGAAGGCTACTATTATTTTGGCTGTGGCAATTTCAGAATGAAAAAGAAAACTTTTTCTGCTTTAAAGCATGTTACTGCCTATACTTACACCTAACTTGTTAGAGGTTTGTTTTTGCTGTTGTTTTAATCCAAAAAAATCCTCATTGGAAGTCAGTTCTCTTTAGAAGTGATCCTTAAAAGAAGTTATTTTATTTTTAATATCAGAGTTATAAGCAGAGATTCACACATCACCTTCCATAAGGTACCGATTCTTTCTTGACTTTTATTGGGCATCAAGCTTTTTAAGTTAGCCTAATGAGTGAAGATGCTAATTAATTCCTAAAGAAAAACAAGTTCATACAAATACATACTTCAAAAAGGATCAGAAAAACAATCAAACAAACAAACAAATAAATATATAAAGTAAATAAAAATCCACTTCATCTTCTTTTTGTTTGTTTCAAAAATAATTGTTTCAAAATATGTACATTGGAAGAGTATCTGCCCAGTGTGTCTGGAGTCTTTAGCTAAGTCTGCAATTAGTGTGCTGATGAGGTTGGATCTGAAGACAAATTTGCTAACTGAATTCACAGTTTACTTGTATAGTGCTCTCCTAGTTATGTCTTCCTGCTAATCTTCCCAAGAATAAATGTAAAAAGTGCAATGACATACAATACAGATGCACCCTAAAGCTTTATTCTCTGTGCAGCTGCCCCTGTATGCATTATATAGCTTTCTGACAATGATTTTCAGTTAATTTTATTACGGCAACAAATACGGACTCGGTCCTTTTACCAGTGCAGATGTAGCTGCTACAGGAGAGATAGGATGTTGTAGTCTATAGAAATGCAAACTTTAGCTGAAGTTCACAATAAACACCTGAAGTTCAAAGGTGTTCTCACGCTGAACACCTAAACTTAGGTCTTAGAAGCAATGCAGATTTCAGGGCAGTACAAAGACTGGCATTTCAGCTCTTATATCTCTATTTGAAATTCCCGGATCTAACCTTTCTCATATTTTTTGTCTTCCACATATTGTTTGGCTTTTCATGGCGGAAATTTTAACAAATATTATGTGATGCAATTAAACACTAACTAAAGCCTTCTTTTATGCACTAAGATACCTCTGTTGCAACATGAAAGAATTTATAACAGATTGAGTCTTTCATACCCAAAATCACTAACATTAAACCGAATGTTTAATGTGTCCCAGATGAGTATTCCCAAGGCCATGTGCTAATAGTGTTTTTACTGCTATATTGTAAAAGCATAATTATTTTTGTGAGACATTAATACTTCCCTCTTTCTCTAAACTGGTTTTGAGAAGGCTGATAGCTTAATGCTCAGACCGGTTTCTCAGTGCAGGTTGAGCAGGTTGAGTTTTTCGTGTCTCTGTCTTTCAGATGTGTTGCTGAGGTCTGCCTGGGAAACCTGCAAGCAGTAGAGGTATTTCCTGTGGAATTCATTTTGAATGTGGAAGAAGTCTTTCACATATTGATACAGCTGTTCCCAGGCTTTATGTGTCATGTCCCATTCACTTCCCAATCCTAGCAGTCTATTCACTGGGATGAGCTAAGATATATTTCCCTGAGCAGTCACTGTAAGACAGAACAGCTTGGAGGCTTGCTTTTTTTTTTTTTTTTTTTTTTT
>NC_048926.1:57553325-57557489 GCF_011077185.1 Oxyura jamaicensis | reverse complement strand
CCCCCCCCCCCCCCCCCCCCCCCCCCCCCCCCCCCCCCCCCCCCCCAGATTTGGGCCTTCATGATAACAGAATACACTTTTTGTTGTTTCCTGCTCCCATCTGACAAAATATTGATAATATCCAAGAAGGTACCAATCAATATAACCTTTATTTCTGTTATCCTTCTTTTCTGTTTAAAATTCCCAAATGTTCTACCCTAACATAAAAGTTTCATTCTGAATCCCACCAGACCAGGAGAACAGCTGCTCTTTTCTCCCCTGTAATTCTACTGAAGTTAATTAAGTTCTTTCTCATAACTAAAAATTGTAGACATCTAAAATTAACAGCTACTTTAATTCTTCTGTGTGTCATGTTTCATTGTAATTTGCCTTCTGGAAAGACACTAGTCAGTGACTTCACTCCAGCCTAGAAGACTGGCTCCTGTTTTTTGAGCTGATGTCAGTGTTACTTCTCTGCTTGCAAAAGGTCAAGTCTCTTTGTTAAACCCTAAGGAGACACTCCACTCATCCTCAGCAGACAGAATGTCCAAACGCATTAATCAAAATGATAAAGTACTGCAGTTTTTTGGTCTTTAACCATTCATAGCACTCTACAAAGTGGGGGAACCTGAAGAACAATGAGGTTTAAGGACACACAAGGTAGACCAAAGCTTAATTCGTGAATGTCCCCATAATGTGGTGAAAAGGAAATGAGCACTTAGTTTCAGATGTGCATTCAAAATGGATGAGTTCACATTTACGCACAACATTAGCCTAATTTCAAGGACTTCCATAAGATTTAAATGATGAATAGACCCTGTGATGGCCCTGAACTGGAATGTGATTTTTTTAATGTTTGCTATATCTGACAGATGATTTAGTACGACAATAAGGGTGATCTTTTTTAAAATTTGTTTTCACACATGCAAAATAATGCAGATTAGGGGAAACATCACAAAGCCTTAACAGAAAGGAGTGATGCCAAAGTTAATCAAACAAAACAAAACAAAAACAACAAAAATGTCAGGCATGATTTTTCTTAGTGTTGCCTAAAGGCACAGGATAAACTCTACTGGAAAACATAAGCCTGTTATTGAAAAATTAGTATGACTATAAATCCAGCTCAGATTTTTGTTTCCTTTTTTCGCAAACATATGGGATACCAGGTTTTATCCAGAGGCACATCTAGGAAGGACTTAAACTTCATTTATACAACTCCGAGTACCACTGGGTGAATATATATATAAATATATATAATATAGCATATATATGTCTATGACATATATATAAGTGACATATATATATATATGTATTATCTCTTAAAAAAATCTTTCCTGCCTGTCCATGGACATATTGGCCTCATGTTTCACAGAGAGTTGGTGAAGACAGTAAGGTAGGAAAGTTACCAGAACTTTTTTAACAAACAGCTAAGTGATTAGATGCATGAAGAAAGGGGAGGTAACAAAAGAAATAGACATTTCATCCTGTAGACACAAGGTACCATGCACTTTCTAGTCCCACCAGATGAAAAAATAGAATTTTCAGAGTCTGAGAAAATAAAGTACTGGTTTGAGATCACCTAAGGAACCTGAATGTGTACAAGTCCATGAGACCTGATGAGATGAATCCAGGGGTCCTGAGGGAACTAGCAGATTAAGTTCCTATTTGATATACTTGAAAAGACGTGGCAGTCTGGTAAAGTTCCCAGTGACTAGAAGAGAGGAAACAAAACTCCCATGTTTAAAAAGGCAAAAATGGAAGACCTGCGGAACTATCAGTCAGTCAGTCTCACCTTTGTGCCTGGCAAAATCATGGAGCAGATCCTCCTGGAAACTGCCATGGCACATGGAAGACAGGTGTCAGACAACATGGCTTCACTAAGGGCTAATCATGCCTGACAAATTTGGTGGCCTTCTATGATGAGGTTACAGCTTTGGTGGATAGGGAAAGAGCAAATGACATAATCTACCTGGACTTTTGCAAAGTATTTGACACTAAACTTGTCTCTAAACTGGAGAGATGTGGATTTGATGGATGGACCTGTCAGAGGATAAGGAATTGTCTGGATGGTCATACACAAACAGTTGCAGTCAACAGCTCAATGTCCAGGTGGAGACCAGGAATAAGTGATGTTCATCAAGGGTCTGTACTGGGACCAGTGCTATTTAACATCTTTGTCAGCAACCTGGACATTAGGATTGAGTGCACCCTTAGCAAGTTTGCCAATGATACCAAGCTGTGTGGTGTGGTTAACACACTAGAGGGAAGGGATGTCATCCAGAGGCACCTGGACAGGTTTGAGAGGTGGGCCTGTGCCAGCCTCATGAGGTTCAACAAGGCCAAGTGCAAGGTCCTGCTTGTGGGTCAGGGCAATTCCAAGCACAAATAAAAATGGGCAGTGAGAGGAGAGAGAACAGCCCTGAAAAGAGGGACTTGGGGCATACCGGTGGATAAAAAGCTCAGCATTAGTTGGCAATGTTTGCTTGCAGCCCAGAAATCCAACCATGTCCTGGGCTGTGTGACCACACATGGTTGAGGGAGGTGATTTGCCCCTTCTACTCCACTCTCATGAGCCCCCAGCTGGAGTACTGTGTTCATCTCTTGGGTCCTCAGCATGAAATATGTTAAACCAGGTCCAGAGGAGGACCACAACGATGATCAGGAAGATGACCTGGGAGGTGTCCCTGACCAAGGTAGACATGTTGGAATAGATGTTTTTTTGAGGTCCCTTCCATCCCAAACTATTCTATGACTCTATGACTGTCAGCAGAACATGAAACCTTCAACAGCAAACTGGTGAATGTATGATCCTTTCTATCCTTATGTATCTGCAGTTTAGATCACAGATTTGGCTTGCTAATAATCTTATACCCAGTGGCATATCATTTCATCTGATTCTTTTATCAGTTGCAAAGAGCTGGGGTCTGATGTAGTGCTTTTGCAGAGAAACAAGAAGGCACCATATAGGTACTTACTGGAAAGAAAATAAATTATTTACATAAAGCTTTTACGTCAATGAGGATATCTAAGGAGCAAAAATCTGAGGAAAAGGGAGAGTATTTAAAGTCAAAGACTTAGGAAGACTTGGTGATATACTACTGGTTATTTTGCATGAAGGATGTTTCCTCTCTCACACAACAGAAAACACTGCCACTTGATGAAATGAAATACAACCACCAACTGTAGTAATGGTAGTTTGCTGTGATATATGCAAGAAAATCGATTCAACTTGCATAAGTAAAGAAAAAAAAAAAAAAAAAAAGTACAGAGCTAAAGATATTCCAGGAGGTGTACTGTTATGTTACCTTGCTGCAAAATGCACATGAATATACTCACCATATAATTAATGGATTATTCATAATACACACCAATATTTGCTTTCTGGTTGTGTTGATAAGACACTTGGGTCATATTTTGAAGATGAGAAATGCAGAGGTAACAAAAGAGGTAACATCAGTATTCCACTAATTAAGAAAGACAAGTTCTGCAGATGAGGGTTGCTGGAGCTGTTAATGAGATTGATAGTAATGAAAAAATTCTGCCAGTCTTCTGAAATTCATCAGGTGATATTCATTTGAAATTAAATTATTGACAAATTTACACTTCAGAGTCAAACAAAATGAGGAGTTCAAATAAAGCTATTTCAAATAAAGCTGATTACTTTTAGGAACATTGATAGTTATCTGAATACTCTTTTCACTATCTCTGTACCATCTATTTAGGATAACATACCAGTAAAAGAAAAAATAAACATATGAATCAAACTAACAGGAATTTTCTCAGGAATTTTCTTCTCAAATAGTTTATCTACAAAGCATAGAAGGTATCTGAGCCTCAATAAAATTTGAGAGAGGAGGAAGAGGAAGAGGAAGAGGAAGAGGAAGAGGAAGAGGAAGAGGAAGAGGAAGAGGAAGAGGAAGAGGAGAAGGAAGAGGAGAAGGAAGAGGAGAAGGAAGAGGAGAAGGAAGAGGAGAAGGAAGAGGAAGGGAAGGGAAGCGAAGCAAAGCAAAACAGAAACGAAATGAAATGAAAAAAGAGAGAAGAGAAGAAGAGAAGAGAAGAGAGAAGAGAAGAGAAGAGAAGAGAAGAGAAGAGAAGAGAAGAGAAGAGAAGAGAAGAGAAGAGAAGAGAAGAGAAGAGAAGAGAAGAGAAGAGAAGAGAAGAGAAGAGAAGAGAAGAGAAGAG
>NC_048926.1:57547294-57548325 GCF_011077185.1 Oxyura jamaicensis | reverse complement strand
GAAAAGGAAAGGAAAGGAAAGGAAAGAAAAGAAAAGAAAAGAAAAGAAAAGAAAAGAAAAGAAAAGAAAAGAAAAGAAAAGAAAAGAAAAGAAGAGAAGACTTCTTTCATTTGCTTTTCTACTTCCTACTTTTTCACTTGAGCCAGAGGTGAAAATACCAAAGAAAAGGTCTTGCCTTCATTTCAGCACTGAATCAATCTTGGCAGCAACAGCATTTAAATGCTTTGTGTACCATAAAACTAATTAACAATCAAGGTAGTAATTCTCCAGAGAATGTAATGCTAGTGAACAAAATTTGCATGTCCTCTGGGGCTTTTATCTATAACATCTGGTACAAGCCAGTAGTAAACAAAGACTGTTCTTTCCCATGTGGGAATTAGTGTGTGTTTGAATCTCAAACTTGTCTTTTGAGGTCAGCACTACAATTAGCTCATTAAGGACTAAATTCGGACTCCTACAGGTAGTGCAAAGCCAGAAGAGAGACATGCGCAAGAGTTGTGCCTCCAGGCTTTAGGTCTCCAAAAGGCTGCAGCCATCATAGTGCCTTCAAACACACTGGCAGGAATAAAGTACTCACCTCTGGTCCTCATTGCCCTTTTTTATAATCAGTGTTCATTTACACCAGGCCTCCAAGTGCTATCTGGTAGACTGTACACTGGATTCACTTTCCTCATCTGAATGTGATCCTTCTCATATTCAGAGAGCATAATAGAAATGGGAAGGAAAAAAAAAATACAGACTGCATTATTTTAGATTCTGTAAGATTAGTCTGAACGTAACAATGACAGAAAAATGAACAAAGTATAAAATGAGAGTGTAAGAAGTAATGCCAAATATAAATAAAAGTAGGTAGCTGTGTTGGAAAAAAATAAAATAAAATAAAATAAAAATAAATAATATAAAGAGAAGGAGGAGAAGGAGAAGGAGAAGGAGAAGGAGAAGGAGAAGGAGAAGGAGAAGGAGAAGAAGGAGAAAGAAGGAGATGGAGAAGGAGAAGGAGAAGGAGAAGGAGAAGGAGAAGGAGAAGGAGA
>NC_048926.1:57546696-57547284 GCF_011077185.1 Oxyura jamaicensis | reverse complement strand
AAGGAGAAGGAGAAGGAGAAGGAGAAGGAGAAGGAGAAGGAGAAGGAAAAGGAACTCCAAGAACCACTGATGTCATTATTTCACCAGGAGGCAAAGTGACAATCAAGAAGGTGAAAGCTTGCCCTCAGAGTAATATATCTGCCTGTTTACTGCATTTGGGAAATAGAAGACAAGGTTCATCTTTAATCATTGGAAGAGAAGGACATGGATGAGTCCTTGAGAAGATATGAACAACAATAATTATACTGCATTGGTCTTCACTCCAGGCATATGAGGTAAATAGTTTTACATAGATGAATGATTTTTCACTAACTCTAGAAAATGGTGGAAGAGTGGGAAAAGAGATAATAATGCCACCTATATCCAGTCAGATACAGGTTTTGTGGCCATTCAGTAGCTAGCCTTATTTCTTCTGGCCTAAAATAGTACCTGGAGATTGAATATGATGACACATTTTATAGTTGAATGTGACTCTGGGTTCTGTCATCTGGTTCCTTGGTAGTCCACCAGAATATTTTACTTTCTTAGAATTTAGGCACCTATGCTTATATATAAAAAAAAAAAAAAAAAAAAAAAAAAAAAAAAAAA
>NC_048926.1:57534927-57546596 GCF_011077185.1 Oxyura jamaicensis | reverse complement strand
ATAAAAAAAAAAAAAAAAAAAAAAAAAAAAAAAAAAAAAAAAAAACTTCTTACAAGAATATCTGATTTACCTAACTAGGATAAATGACTTAAAAGGAGGTTTAAATTGTCCTCTCTGCTCCCTTCAGCCCGTGGGTAAAATGAGCTTAATTTAATCCTCAATTCTTAGTTTGAATGACAAATTTAAAAGAATAGCTTAGATTTGAAAATATTTCAATTTACATTTATTTAGTTCTGGCAACTGAACCATGCAAATATAGTTTATTTTGATGTTACTCATTTGTTTTTATTAAAATAGTCTGATACAGTAGAAAAATAAAATTGCAGATACAAAGAATAACACCACACCTGAAAAAAATATTTCCTTCAAAATTTTGTAGTGAGCTTCTTCTGTGTAGAAATGATTAAAGCATACCTGAAGGAAGTAACATAGAAATACATTCATATTTAATATAAATTAGTTTGGAATATATTTGCCAACAGCTTATCATAAGCAGTTGATAATTTAAATTTGTGTTATTTATATTGGACCCATAGCATTTGCTTAGTGGCTCAGTTAGGTCAATATTGCTCTAACATTCCTATTATATTGAAAGATGTAGAATGAAATTTATCAATTTTCTTGGAAGATTTATCCATTTATTCATAGTTGTTAGCTGAATTTTCTTTGAATAAATGTTTGTAAGTTTGTAGGTAGTCTTTGAGCCACTCATTTAATATATTATTCATGTGGGTTATGTTTCCATTTCTTCATTGGATGACACTATTTCTTAGAACAATAAGCAGTTAGTATGTCATAACAATATGCTTTTTTAAAGTGTCTGACAGTATTACACTGACACGTCAACATTCATTGCAGGTTTATATTCAAAACATTGTAAATACAATGACAAGAACAGTAAGGAATTAAATAGGTTTTAAGTAACAAACAACCTGTTAGTATTATTTTTATTACTGAAATTTAACAGTTTGACTAACTGATGAAAAAGGCTACCCATTTAAAATGAATACATGGAGGGCAGGAATAAGGTCCTACAAACACAGCATAAAATTAATTTGTTGAGCTCAATGCAATCGGACATTACTGAAAGTAGTAAAATTCAAAAAGGTTTGATAATTATGAATAAAATTAGCATCTGTTACACCAAGCTAAGTAGAATAAAAATAATATGATGATTAATATGGCAATCAATCCATACGTTCCTGTGTATAAAATAATAATTGTCTGTTGTCAGAAGGAAACTTATCCCCAGAAGCACCAAACAACAGAAGATGTAATGGATACATAACCTTCTTCAGAAGAATGTTAGTTTAACCTCTGGTAGAGACAAGACACTGAGCTAAGAAGGTTGTTCCTTATTTTCCATATAACAATACTTAAGATCACCAACAAATACCCAAAATAAAACTAAACAGTACAAACAGAAAAATCTCATTTCACTAAGACTTGAATCTCAAAAATTCAAGTCTGCTAATTTTCCAAAATTTTAAGCTTTTGGTAAGCTAAACTGAAAAAGAAAAAATCACTTTAGTCTCCTAAATTTGTTACCTCTTTACTTTCTTATATATTTTATTTAAATCTGGTAGCAGACTAAAGATATATATTATTTTATGATTCTGTGAAGAGGGTTGATTTAGATTACATATTAGGAAGAATTTCTTTACTATGAGGGTGGTGAGGCACTGGAACTGGTGAAGAAGAAGAAGAATGTGGATGCCCCCTCCCTGGAAGTGTTCAAGGCCAGATTTTTCTTGGGTAACATGACAGTGGAAGCTGTCCTTGCCTATAGCAGGGATGTTGTAACTAGATCATCTTTAAGGTCCCTTCCCACACAAACCATCCTATGATTCTATGGTTATATTATCTAAGATAAAACTCTAAAGCAAAATTTCACACATCAGAATACAGATCTTAAGTCAGAACTAAAGCTTTCCCACACCAGCCAGACAGCAGATGTCTCCCCCCTCCTGTACATTTCCAGAAGGCAAGTATGCAACATAGTCATTGCACTTTGAAGTATATGACTTCTCGTTGACAACTACACATGCACAGTTATTTTTTAATTATTAAATCTCTCTTTCCCTTATGCAGCTTCACTCTCTATATGGAGGTAGATGAATGTATAAAAACACAAAAGGAAAAAAAAAAAAAGAAGAGAAAGAATAGATCTCATACTCTAAACCAGGAATCTTCTGTATGTGTTTTTTGTTGCTTGGTTTTATTTATTTTGTTTTGGTTTGTTTTGGTTTGATTTGGTTTGGTTATGAAGAAAGTACTAAACAGAATACAAGGCTGCACTACAGTGATACTGAGCACCCAGAGGAACTTCAAGGTCATGCTAGAATTCAGTTTTGATTTATGACATCATAGTACCAAACAAACTTATAGTAATTCACTACTTACTAAAAAATGTATTTGTTTTAGAATATTTTGGAGTGTTCAACACACTTAATTTCTTTTTCTGGGAATATTCAATATCAAATATTAATAACAGGTCTTGATCTCCCAAGACTTTCTGACTGTAATCTTATATCAACACATTTTCAGAGAAAATGAATAAAATATTTGGTGTTTATAAAAGTGAACCTAGCTGAGAAAATTATTCCCACAAATCTCCTAGCAATCATGGTTTTTATTTACAAGTGTCAGAATTTCTTCTATTCCAGTTCAGTCAGGTCAAATCCTGGCCTGTTCTATAGACTCTTTTTGCAATTCCACCTTGGGCAAAGGATCAAGAAAAAAATCCTACTCTGCAAATATGAAGAAAGAAAGGCAGCATGCTTTTCTCTTTCTCCATCATTTTCCACATAAGTCCTAAAGATTAGACATATCATCTTTCTGAAATATCAGTATAATGGAAGCTTGTACTGCAAGCTCCTTAAGTTGTGATTGCTTCAAAAGTAGGACAAAATAAAACTCTTAATATCTGGGCTAATAAAATATAATATATATATATTAAAATATATGTATATCTATTTTAAATACATGTGTGTGTGTATATGTATATACATCTCAAAAATGTATAAATATACTATATATATATATATATACACACACACACACATATATATATATATATAAATTTAGCTTCCCAAAGTGAAAGTCTGGAAGATCAATCTCATTCCCTAACTTTTACTCAGTGGATAAGGAATACAAACTCTTGTATAGATCTCTAGATGTAATGATCCACAACTGTTCTCAGCTGAAGGAGAATTCTGAGAGTTGCAGTCATCAGCAGAACAGATTTTGACAAGGTGCTTTGATACACATTGCTTTTGGTTAAAGATGACCTGAATGAAATGCAGTTTTGAGATTCCTCTGTAGTCTGGTTTGTTAAACTTTGTTTGTTCCCCACATGTTCTATTTGACTTTACAGATGTTTGATCTGCTTTTTCTCTTTTTGTTTTTAGTTTTCCCTACAGTTTCTTCATGCTTCTGTTTGATTTGTCATTCTGAATACCTTCCCACTACTCCCATACTCACTAGATTTTCAGAATACTCCAAGAAAGGATGTTTTCAAATGCACCATTCCACTCTAAGGACACCAAGAGCTAAATTTTCACTGCAGTGCACCGAGATTTAGATGTACAACACTTATTAACAATAACAGGACTCATGCAGCTAAATTCCTTCACACCAAACTAAAAATATAACCACAGTTCTTCTCTGAATGACAATTTCATCATAAGGATGATTAGCCCTGGAACTCAGTGGCCACACATAATTACTATCAAAGTATCAGTGCTCAAATCTTGCAATTGCTCACTAGACAACATAAATAAATCCATGACACTCTAAATGTTCTGGTCTGCCAAGTTTAAAATAATTTTAGGAAAGATAATATAATGTTTTATTAAGACATTTCAGAGTAGTACATGATTTCATGCATATCCAAGTCCCAAGAAAAAACACAGTGGTACAAAATTTTATGCAGCTTAGGCCAATTTTCCATATTTAGCGCCTCACCTAGAAAAGGGATCTACTTGGCCAAACAATGCCAGCACTATGCCCTTTATACTTTATGTGGAATCAGTATGAATGCACAGACTGGCATCTGTTTTGCCTGTACTTAACTATGCTGCAGTGGAATAAATCAGTGTCTAAAATTTCAACACTGAGGACTGGAAGGAAAGTACCTTCACAATGCAGTTATTTCCTGCTTGTTAGATGCCAGTAAAGTGCAGGTTAAATTAAATTTTTCAACACATTTGAATTTAAATGCAGTTTATCAAAAAATAGAATAGAATTCTTGAATGGTTTTAATGGGAAGGGATTATCTATAGTAATCCCACTGCCATGGGCAAGGGCATCTTTCACTAGGTCAGGTTGCTTAAAGTCCCATCCAAACTGACTTTGAACACTTCCAGTGATGGTACATCCACAACTTTTCTGGGCAACCTGCTCTAACCAACTGGCAACCATCTAAAAAAAATATCATGAAAAATTTATTCCTCATATTCAATCTAAATCTACCCTCTTTCAGTTTAAAAACATTTCTCTGTGTCCTGCCAATACACAACTTGGTAAAAAAACTCTTTGTCCATCTTATAAGCCCCCTTTATAGGCTGAAAATCCACAATAAGGTCTCCATGGACCCTTTTCTTTTGCAGGTTCTCATCCCCAACTCTCTCAACCTGTCTTCATAGAAGAGGTGTTCCAGCACTCTGATCATCCTCCCTCCTCTGGACCCGTTCTAATAGGTTAATGTCCTTTTCTTCAGAGGAGCTTTCAGTGCATTCATCTCCCAGTATACACAGATATTGAGTATTGGCCTGACCCAGTAGAGGACCTTGCACTTGGCTTTGTTGATCTTCATCAGGTTCACATGAACCTACTTTTCATACCCACCAAGGTCTGGATGGCATTCCCTCTCAACAAAAGGTCAATTGCACCACTCACCTTGGTGTCATCAGCAGACTTACTGAAGGCACTGTAGGGGTGCAACTCAATCCCACTATAAATTTCATTAATTATGATATTAAATAGTATCAGTCTGAATATGGACCCCTGGGGCAAACCACTTGTCACTGATTTCTATTTGGACATTGAGCCATTAAATGTAACTCTGTGGATGCTGCCATCCATCCAATTCCTTATGCATAAATCAAATACGTATCTTCAATTTACAGGCAAGAACATTCTGAGGAATATTGTTGATGCTCACCTGAACATGTGCCAGAAGTGTGTCCAGGTGGCCAATAAGGCCAACAGCATCCTGACTTGTATCAGCAACAGTATAGCCAGCAGGACCAGAGAGGTGATCACCCCCTTGTACTCAGCTCTGGTAAGGCCACACCTTGAGTACTATGTTCAGTTTTGGGATTCTCACTACAAAAAAGACATCAAGGCCCTGAAGTGTGTCCAGAGAAGGGCTACAAAGCTGGTGAGGGGCCTGGAACACAAGTCCTATGAGGAGCGGCTGAAGGAACTGGGGTTGTTTAGTCTGGAGAAGAGGAAGCTCAGGGGAGCTCTCTATAACTGCCTGAAAGGAAGTTGTGGGGAACAGGGAATCAGCCTCTTCTCATAGACAGCTAGCAATAGGACAAGAGGGAATGGCCTCAAGTTGCACCAGGGAAGGTTCAGTTTGGAAACTGGGAGAAATTTATTCTCAGAAAGAGTGGTTAGGT
The DNA here is from genome assembly GCF_011077185.1 of Oxyura jamaicensis. Lineage (NCBI taxonomy): Eukaryota > Metazoa > Chordata > Aves > Anseriformes > Anatidae > Oxyura > Oxyura jamaicensis. Next base: position 57,540,969 of record NC_048926.1, on the reverse strand, counting down.
ATTGGAACGGGTTGACCAGCGAGGTGGAGGAGTGACTGTTCCTGGGGGTGTTTAAGGGAAGATTGGACGTGGTACTTAGGGACAGGGTTTAGTGGGTAATATTGGTGGTAGGGGGATGGTTGGGCCAGATGATCTTGGAGGTCTTTTCCAACCTTCATCATTCTATGATTCTATGATTAAATGAAGGACTGTATCAAAGGCCTTATCAAAGTCCAGGTAGATTACATCAATTCCTTGTCCACTGATTCAGTCACTCCATTGTAGAAAGCTAGTTGAAAACTAGATTAGTGAGGCACGAATTGCCATTGGAAAGCTGGCCTTAAATGAAATATTCAAAAGAGATGACAAAACTAAAAAGGAACTGCTTGCGGTATGCTACAAGTAATGAAAAAGTAAAGAAAAGGACACAGACATGTTTTCCATAAGAAATGAAACAAAAGTCTTTAAAATACAGACCATATAAATAGTTTGCTTCCACAGAATTATCAATTTCTGTATTTTTATTTTTATTTATTTTGGTAGCCTGATGATGAACTCCACAGTACAGTGTCTTCAGTACAATAATATCTGCAAAATGACAGGACTACTGAAAGATAAGTATTAAGGATAGAAACTGGAGGTTTTTTTTTTTTTTTTTTTTTTTTTTTTTTTTTACCTTGTGAATTTTATGCAATTTGAGATTCCAAAACAGAAGGCTTTAAAAACTCCATTTTGGCATTCAATTTTCTGTGCTCAGGTTGTAATCTTCTTACCAGTCTTCATTTCATGGGCATTCTATTTTCAAGGAAACCACTTTGGGAAGGACCTTTAAAGGGGTACATGCCACATCCCCTGCATTTGTAACTCTTTTTGACAATATGTCCTCCCCTGGCCTTAGAGTTCCAAATGGGATATAATCACCACTAGTAAAACTGACAACAGATCTTCACTCAAAATACAGTAATCATCACAAGAGTGTATCATCAGTTAATATAATCTTGTATATTGAGTGTCAAAAATATGAAGTGTAATAAAGAAAATTGAAAACTTGCAAATACTTTTATTGTCTTCACCTTTTTTTTTTTTTAAGCCAGTTATTTGCACAATTCAATCATTATTCACAAGAATTTTTAAAAATTCATTTGATATACTCTGTTTGTATTAGGCATGCCTTTTTTTTCTAGTTGAAAATGCATTTAAAATATTTGCCTGGTGATGCCGGCATTTAACCTTTTTTTTTTTTCTTTTTTTTTTTCTTTGATAAAATAAGCTGTGATATCAACCATTTCCCATTTGCTCTCATCTATAAATATTACCAAATAAGAGATTCAGCTTCCCCACATCCCAATCTCCTCCTAAACTGATGCAGAAAACCACGTGGCAAACTTCCTTGGAAACTGCCACACTGAGCACAGTGAACTTGCAGAGTCTATGCAAAAAAGCTTTATGTATTTGCAGAAGGAGTAATTGTGAGACACTATGTTCCAGCACTTTCAGTCTTCCCACAGTTTCTAAACTTTGTTGCTGGCAAAGGCTGAGTAGTGTGGGTAGAGGATGAAGAAAACTCTTGTTCCAGATTAAGTTGAAAGTTAGACAATTAACAAAATGAGGCCCTCAAGCTGTTCAGTAATCACTGCTGCAAGGGGAAAACAGAGTCTCAAGAAAAGAGCAAAACGTCCTCCACATGAAGTGCTGGTCTCCAAGCATCATGGTGGAAACAATCCAGATAAGAAAAGGAACCAGCAATTTGCAGATGGAAGGCAAATGCAACTTGAATAGTTTGGAGGCTCCTGTCCCAGAACTTTCCATTTATCATTCAGCATCCCAGTAGAGGAGTCTGCTTAGGTGCTGTCCATTCTGCCTCTGGAATCACACCAAGAGAAGATGAGACATTGGCATGATGGAATCCCACAATAAAGACAAAAAATTCTACTGATAGATATCAAAACTGAGGAGACAAAGGTTTTTTTGTTTGTTTGTTTGTTTTTGTTGTTTTTTTTTTTTTGTGTGTGTTTGTTTACTTGCCAGTTAGGTGGTCTTCTTTGTCTAGTTTTCCAAGAAGTCTGATGAGACAGTAATACTTGCAAAATGAGTTTTCACCAACAGATGTTATAATTGTGTATTGTATGTACTGTTTGATACGCATTTTCTGCTTCAAATCAAATGGACCCCATATCTCTCATTGTGAGAATTTAGCTCAGTATGTAGGAAAGATATGTCAACAATGAAACCCTAGATAAGTTACTACCCATGACAATTTCTTCAAGTGTATTAAAATTCTATCAAGTGACCCCTTCTTTGCTTGCCATCCTATACTACTGCCACAAGAATGAATTCTGCTGAAAGAAAGTAATGTCATTGCTAGCAGTAAGATATTTTGTATGACAGAATGGCTAAGGGTTCAGAATTGAACACAATACACAAACGATATTTAGTTGATATCTGTCTTATTACTTACACTAAATAATTACTAAGGTCATTAGAAGTAAATTTGGGGGGGGGGGGGTGGAAGGAGGAGGAGGAGTGGTTTTACACAGGCTTCAAGTCATTATCCCATGAGCAGGCACACAAGTTAAGTTTCTGAGTCTTTATTATTTCCTGTTTACTATTTCTTCCTTAATTCTTCATAACAGAGAGGGGGAAAGAATAGTCCTCAATGTGATTTGGTCAATTCTGTAAAAAACAAGAAATTTTCAGAGATCAGAATGCAGAGATCCTGGATCTCAGGCTTCATTCCTCAGATCAATCATAAAATGCAGTATGAGGAAAAGAAGGTAGGATGGATAAGAAGGTAGGTGGTCACATTAAGACAAAAACTGCAAGAAGTCTGGGTACAGAAAATGACTGCTGTCTAAAAAGAACATCCAAATACTAGGAGGAAGTTAATACTATATAAATGATGGCTGTAGGGAGTATAAATAATTCAAATAAAAGGACAAAACATTAATTTAAAAGTGTTAAAAGGGAGAGAAAACATTCTGATTTCTGAAACACATAAGAGTTTTGCATCATTTGCACCAAACACAACACAACTCAGCTGGCTGAGTTCTTTTTTTCAGCCGAGACAACTGAGAATGTATTAGAGGGTGCAATCCTGGACTGGCAGAATGTAAATTCAGAGGACCACAAAGTTTTTTTTTTTTCCATTTGCATTTTTCTGTGAGCCTATAGAAACCTGTTGTAACAGGTTAGGTCTTGAGATAACCAAGTAAAACGAACCTTAATTAAGGTTAAATAGGTTAAACTTCATCCTGAGTTTTATAAATCCACAAATAAAAGATATTTGCTAAAATAATGTAATACAAACTGTGTTCTGTTTAACTTGGCTGCTAGGATGGTTAATCTTTGATTTTAAACAGCTGTCTACTGCTCATCATTATTATTTTATGAGGATATCATATTAATTGGTGTTAGTGTATTTGCAGAATCATGGCAAATAGACTATATATATATTATATATACACACACAAATACATATATTTATTTATTTATTTATTATTTTTAAGGAAACTACAGATTTTACCAATAGGGAAGGAAATTTAATCCAGGATGTGTAAAATTTCAGATTTCTGGGTCTGAAGTATTTTTATTGCATCTTAGCAAGACAGTTGTGCAAGACACTAGACATTTAAAATAACATTTTTTGTTGTCCTCCAAAGGAGAAAAAGGATTACCTATGCAGATTTTTACAGAACAGACCTCATTTTCACATGAAATTTTCAAGTCTCATTTTCACACCAATGCATTTTCAAATTTATAACAAAGAGGAAAGAATAAACTGTTAAGCTAGGCGTTTAACAGTACTCTTACACACCTGCCAACAATTAAATGCTTTAATTAAAAAACACAGGAGAATGTACAAAAGCATAACCTTTTCCACAATCACAGCATGGCTGGGAGAGAAAACTTTCTCATTATGTTTATGTACATCAGTTCTTAACAGTTAAGCACAGGTGATTAAGCTGGAACATGAGGTAATACTCTTATCCTATTTAAGTTCCCTCACTTATGTTGTTTAAGGAAAAATCAATTTATTGTATTATTATTACTTATAAGGAATCTAAAAAGCAAAAGGAATGTTTCAGACAAAAAATAATAATAATAATAATGCAGCCTGTGCCATGCAAAATTTGGTATTGAATACAACATCCTGAGAACATAGATCAGTAAAGAAGATGGATGGACTAAGATGGACTGGATGGACTAGGACATCATCTGTCCCTTTTGGTTCCATGTCTTCAGAGGTGGTTATATGGGGAGGAAGAGGATTGTGCAGATTAGACAGTGTATTGAATGAGAAAAGGGCTCAAGCTGAGGGAACTAGGCTGTCTATGGACAGTAAAAGAAAAAGGAAGAATGAAAGGGAATGTAAGCCTGATATGTGAAAGGGGCAGCACAGATTCAAAATTAAATGAGAATATACTTGGAGACACTTTATGAAAGTAAGGGTCCTACAGTTCCTACATATAGGAACTGTAAATGAAACAAGAGCTTGAGTGCAAACACACAAGGCAAAAAGTTAATCAATACTCTGCTCTTCTCACAAGAATGGTAGGAGACGCACCGTATATTCATGTGTCTCTAAGAAAGTCTACCACTGGCCCAGCTCTAGACTTCAGCTTAGCTGCCTGCTGAGCTACCAGCAGTCTGAATTGTCTTTTGCAGTAAAAGGAATTCTTAATATATCATCCAGGTAACAATTTCTACTGCTAGAGGTAGTCTAGCTTGGAAGCATAGCTTACTGCTTGGGTAAGCAACTTAGATCCATTGACATAATACAATTAAGCAGAGGCTGTGAAAAGTGTAGCAGAAGCTAGTGATGAAGAGCATACCAGTTATATTTTTCACTTTGCAATACCTTTATCAGCATGATTAAATGAGGTCTTTCACTTAGGTAGCATGATATAAAGATTTTCTCAACGTTGGTTTAGTATGGCTACATTACTTATGGAAAGGAAAACTGTAAATGAGTTATTTGATTTGTACCAAAAAAAAAAAAAAAAAAAAAAAAAAAAAAGCAATAAGCTCTTACAGAGCACCATTTTTCCATTTTTTTTTCTACTTCAAATATTTTAGAAAGGCCTTATTTCTTCAGTGTATTCTGTGCCTTCACAGTTGAAACCAAGAGCCTGTAATTACCATGATTCAGAGATCTCAGAAGGGCAAAGATTATAACTCCTTCTAAAAACAGCAATAACTTTCTTATATATGAGGATATCTACTCCAAAATTTAACCAGTCATCCTCTATACTGAGCCATATGTTCCCCACTTCAAAGTTCCTAGTTCTGATTGCTACCAAAAATAAATCCACGCTTTCAATTTCCACATGCTTAATTTTTTCTCTTAGACCACTTAGAACTGTAAATGAAAATCTACAACATTAGAGTGTGTGGGATTATATTTGAAAAAGACTAAGTCTGTGTAATCTGCTTTGCATATTGATTTTACCAATCCAGATTTCTCTTTTATATTTCTGGGTTTTCTTATTATTTAATGAGCCAAGTGAAACGAAATAAAACACCAGTTCGGGCACCAATTCTTAAGAGTCTGAAACATTGCCTTATTTGAAATGTATTTATTTATGGTTATAAATTTTATCTATTTCTTCAAACTAAGCACAAGCAGAAATGGAAAAGTTGAATTTTCCAGAGTATTGAAAGAGATGAACCACTACTGCTCTGTTAAAAAATATTTGTGAAAAAATATTAATCTATTAATTGCCGATTATTTTCACTATAATTTCTTATAAAAAGGGATGCAGAATGTTGTATCGATCTCTGATTTTTTTTTTAATTTTTATTTACAGATGTTAATTTCTTGTTATACTGCATAACTCAAAAGAGGGAATTATTTCCAAAATATATCCAAAAGACGGATTTATTGTCTGTTTATGTGACAGCAACATGCCTTCAGAAAGGTAATGTAAAAGAATTTACAATTTTCAGCATAAGGATTCATCAAGAAGCTGCTATCACAGTGATTCCTAACTTGGTACTTCCTGATACAAAGAAAATGAAAATGAAAATGAAAATGAAAGAAAAGATTGGGGGGGGGGGGGGGGA
>NC_048926.1:57505384-57534827 GCF_011077185.1 Oxyura jamaicensis | reverse complement strand
GAAAGAAAGAAAGAAAGAAAGAAAGAAAGAAAGAAAGAAAGAAAGAAAGAAAGAAAGAAAGAAAGAAAGAAAGAAAGAAAGAAAGAAAGAAAGAAAGAAGGAAGGAAAGAAAGAAAGAAAGAAAGAAAGAAAGAAAGAAAGAAAGAAAGAAAGAAAGAAAGAAAGAAAGAAAGAAAGAAAGAAAGAAAGAAAGAAAGAAAGAAAGAAAGAAAGAAAGAAAGAAGAAAACTACTTTTATACTGTTCTGCTTTATTTTCAATGACAATTCAGCTTCATCAGAAAATTCCCAAACAGCCCCAGCTAGAGCTCTGATGAATGTGGAAAGTTCATGCTATATCTTAGCAAGGACTGATCTATTCCATAGAACTATTGGTTTGCCAAAGCTCATCTCCCCAACAATCTCTGGCCAACAACACAGACTGCAGCACTGCACAGTTGGTTTTATGTCCATACACTGTTGCTTCATTTTAACTGTGGCTCTCTGAAATCAATGCATTCACATTAAAATAGTTTTAAACAGAAAACCTGGTGTAGCATAAACATAAGTATGTTTTTTGTAGGTATCTAAGGATGACTGAAAATAAAGCCATTAAAAAAGACTCTTTATATCCTCTGTAGGGGCAGAAATAGTGTTTATGTTCTATACTACTGCAAAAAGTAGTTAAAATATCTGGATATATTTCACACTCAGCAGTAGGAAAGGATGAGTCTGCTTTTAAAGCATAATAGGTTTTAGCCATCTGTGGCACATTGTTCTGGGGCAAAAGGAAACACAGAGAACAGCATTATTAAAACTGAGTTACTATGGCATGCATTAAGCAGAAGTGATCAATAAATAAATTGATATATAATAATTACTCTATAAATGGATCATCATCCTTTACTACTTAGATCACATATAGGCAACATAAGGAAGTACAATATAGCATGTCATTAAAACACTAGAGATGAGTAATGGTGCATGTAAAGAGGGAATACACTTTCTTATTTCAATTACACTGCCAGTGTGATACATGATGAACCTCATAAACCACTGTGAAGATGCTCATCAGAAACATCAGCTCTTTTTCTAATATGTAGATATAGCCTTGGTCCTTTCACTTCTTCTGCTGTACCATCTTTTCTTGCAGACTTTGAATCTCCTCTGGTATCAAAGAAGGACTCCAGTTCTACACAGTTCCAAAATCAGTCTTCACATGCAACTCATCTAATGCTATGAGACTTAGATTTATTTAACTCTGTTATTCTTTAACTGAAATTTCAGCTGGCTACTAACTTTTATGCAGTTTTACACCCATGGGTTATTTTGAGTGAATATAAAATAACTCACATCCAAAATCATTTAGATTATGGTCCTGAGGAAGGCTCTTGTAACTTGGCTCTTGTTTCTTTGCAAGTTATTCATCCAAATATTCATTGATGTTTTTCATAAAAAGCACTGCAGAAAGTGGATCTCAGTTATAAGATCTGAGTCTTACAAATTCTTACAAATCTCTCAGATCAATTTTCGTCCTATAAATTCTTAAACCAATTTCTATAAAGTCAAATAAAATTGAGGCCTGTGATGTCAACATATGATTGGTATCAAGATACTGTACTTACCTTGAACTGTTTGCCTTGAACTGAATAGAAGTGTACTAGAATGGTGTAACATTTAAGTTAGGTATTAAGTTAACATTTAAGTTAACTTAATTATAACATTATATTAATAATATAATATTATTATTAATAATAATATTAACAATTAAGTTAACATTTAAATACTTAACACAAGTATTTAAGTATTGTGTAACACTATGATGGCACAGCCAGATACAATTTTACATAAATATGTGAACAATGTGATCACCAGAGATTTTTTTTTTTTTTTTAATAATAAAAATAGGAGGCAAAAGTACCAAAAGTTGTCAGCTGGACAAAGCACAATACAGACAGGGCACCCTCCCAAATGTGCAGGAAGCATGACTGCCAACTCAAAGGAAAAATATGCAGCATCAGAAGCAGATAAGAACTCCCTTGTTGGTAGCTGGGCAGTAGCATAAAACCTTAGGAACAAACAAGGAATGAAATCACTGAAGGTGACAAACCCACTGCTCTTATCAAAGAACTGACAAGCTTGATTAACTTGACATCACAGCACTGGAACAGGCTGCCCAGGGGGTTGTGGAGTCTCCTTCTCTGGAGACATTCAAAACCTGCCTGGATGCATTCCTATGTGACGTGATCTAGGTGTTCCTGCTCCAAATATATTATTCATTTGCAGCACAGTGGGAGTATTTTAATATAAACACTACTTACTTCCCCATGTAAGCAGTTAAACTGAAAGGTGCAGCCATGCAGGTAATTTGACTCCTTTTTCCTTCAGTCACTCTGTCTGAGATCCAGACGGAACATCATGATTCAATGTTCTGATGCACAGGTCAAGAGATCATTTTGCACGACTTTTTCTAGTGTAGCCATCAACTTTTGGCCCTTGCCATCTTTCCTTCTCCTCTCATTATTTCCACATTTTATACATAATCTCAGTTGCTCTTCAGTTCACCTTTAATCCACTATTGGATTTGGTTGAGTTTCTTATTCTAGTACTTATTTTATTCTGCTTAACTTCAATTTTCCCACCTAGCTGAGAGTAAATGTCAAAAAAATAATAATAATAAAAAAAAATTGTGATGATGGGCTTGGTAGAGAAGACTCACCAAGTTAGACTGCCTAAAATGCCAATCTCTTTCTTCTGTCTTCACATTATTCCATTTACAACTTGCTCTGTCTTAATGTAGCAGAGCAGAAAGAGTGATGGAGTGAGAGACAAAGACAAAACAATAAATCCTGGAAGTAAAAAATTCTTCTTAATGTTGACAGTTGCAAACCTTTACAAATTATTGTGTCATATATTTCTGCACATGCATTTGTTTATCAGCACTCCAGCCTATTATTTTACATTAATATTAAATTTTAAGCAATTAGTGAAATAACCCTTAAGGAAATTTTGGAATATAATTGCAACACCAATCTTCAGAAAACTAGTTGGTGTTTGAACACCAAGAGAATTGAAAAAAATACTCAAACTTCAACAAACAAAATTTCTTACACAATTCCTAAATATGACAACCTCCAGTAGATAGATTGTCCTTGTTAGAGTTTAATAATAATAATAATAATAATAATAATAATATGATTTCTTTTTACTTTTATATCATTTCTTTGCCTTCCAGAGATTATAGTGATAATTCTGTGCCTAGGTTTGCCTAGGATGGACAGTGGCTATGTGGATTTTTCTTCAGAACTCTTAAAGACTGAACCAAATTACCTCAAACACTTTTAGTAGTTACTGCTATTTATTAAGTTAAGCTGGCATAGCCAATGCATTATTTTAACTCCTAATTTCCTTTCTGCATTTGTCTCAGAACTGTCTTTTACATACTGTCTGTATGTAAATAAATACACAGAGAGTTTTTTGATCTCCCGTTATTCATATGAGGTCTCCCAGAATTGTTTTACTTTCACCCTTGCAGTTTTCCATACCAGTCTGCAAACACTTATAATTAACTGCTCCTTTTTTTTTTCCGTTACAGTTCCCAAGTGTGTAATAAGAATCTCACAGTGCGAGGAAGAAAATATGGACTCTGTCTAGTTTCTGACACAAGGCAAAGAGAGTAAGAAGGTGTCAATGGAAGAATGCTGCAAAGTTTGAGCGATGAGATTGTAACAGCTCAAACTACACACAGAGTGAAAAAGATTTAACTTTCTCACTCTTGTCTTCAATAAGTTTTTGAAAACCTAGCTGTGATTTGGAAAGTATAGTATAAAAAGTACAAGTACAAGTACTGAAGCATTACCTCAGGAGAGAGTTAGAGGCTTTGGCATTTCCAGTCTGATAATTTCAAAGCAGTAGTTAGAAGTATCAGTTTTTCTGTTTTAGACATGAGAAAGAAATCTCACAGCCAGTTTTCACATGTGGTTATGAAAGATCTGTATTAGGGTCACAGGGAGGCTATTTCATCTCCCCCAGGTTTTTGTATGACTCAAATACTTTAATTTTGGGGAATAATGAAATGTTAAGAACATCCCCAAAAGTGCTTTTGTCCTTTAAGTAGTAGAAGTATACTTCAAATGAGAAGAAAATGTAAGGCATTATGCTGCAGCACAAACTTAAATAAATAAATAAATAAAAACTTTGCAGCTAATTCTGGAGTATTTCACTAATTCTGAACATTATTATTGTAAACTTCTGTCTCTGCATGTTGGCTGTTAGGTTCTCAAAGCCTGGAGGAAATGGAAGCATGGAGCACGAGCCCTCTTTTCTACATCAGCAGAGGGTTCTCTGTTGAGTATCCCAAAGCTCTGTAGTTCAGTTAAAAAGAATGAAAATGGAAGCAACCACCCCCAATGATAATTTCAGACTTAAATACAAAACAGATTTCTATATCTTTATCAAAATGGTTTGCTTCAGTTAGAGACTTTGGAAACAGTTAAAATGTAATCTTAACAGATTTTTAAAAGGTCATTGCTAACTTCTTTTCTTTCTCAAGATTTATATCAGAATACCAGAAATTTAGTCCAATATGATGGTATATTTCTTATGGATGCATAATGTATATGTATGCAAACATCATAAAACTGTAGGTTTATACATGTCTTATGTTTAACCGTTCCCTCTGTCCCATCGTAAACAGTTAAGGCTACGAAAGAAGCTGGAAGAAAAAATTAGGACCCACTATCCCCCCCATCCCTTCATACCCTCAGCACTTCTTTGTTTCCACTGCCCTTTTTTCAAGGCTCAGTAAATGCTTTTTTTCTGTACATTTGCACACAGCCAGGTCTCTATGCCAGCACAATGTCAAGAAAACAACACAGAGTAAACAAGCTTTGTGTTAAGTATTACAAAACTCACTATCTTTTAAAGAGTTAATTTTTTCTACTGCTTCTGTATCAAGTGTTTTCCATTTAGCACTTACTGATATGTAATGCAGTGACAATTCAAAAGGGTGGAAAATCAGGGTTCTTTCTGCAGACGACCTGCATCGGTTCCATTCATAGCTGGTACTCCATCTGTTGTTATAGAAACCAGTTTCATTATTATGACTTCCTGGCTCTCTCTCTCTCTTCAAGCTAGCTATTTTAACTACCATCACCACCATGGCATCAAAAAGCTTGACAATGAAAAGAGGAAAAAAATGCGGGGAGGGGGGAACTGATCAAATCAATCAAATCAACATTAGTCTGAATATAGTCGATATTTTGTCTCTTTCGGTGCATCTTTTCCTGTGCACGTAGATTTCTTCATTGTGCCACTCATCTATTGATTTCAATGCTCTTTTTTGTTATTGCAGAAAAGCTGTGGCAGACAGATGGGGCTGACATTTAGTGTGGAAGGTGGTTAAGATTGGACAGATCTCACTCCTGGTGACAGTGAAATCTATTAAATTGGGGAATTGTCTCCTGGAAAAAGAGGTAGAGCCCTCATTGTTTGGGATTTGTGAAAGTAGATTGAACAAAACACAATAAAATATGCTGTAAGGAACATATTACCTTGGCAGAATGATAGACTAGATGAGATACAAGCGGTTGGTTATTTCTAGCTTTTTTGGGTACTATAAACACCACAGAGTTTCCTATATAACAAGATGGAGTTTTCTCTGGGGAAAGAAGAGAAGAAGGAAAAGAGCAGTCCCTGTGAAAAAAAGTTCAGTTGAACTTTGTAAACCATGCAATACTGAAAGTAGGAAGAACATATCTCCCCAGTTTCCTTATCGTCTCACCAGAACCTTTACATGCTCCTAGACAGCACAATATCAGTGAGAGAAAAGAAGATCATGTTGTTACATTGGCAAGTACAATAGAATTCTGCCAATTATTTATCAGTCTACAGCTTGTCAAAAATAGGTAAATGGCAGGGAGATTGCCATATACAAAATTTGAGAAGGAATTGGCCTTGGTACTTCATGTTGGCTAGTCCTATGCAGCACAACTGATCATTTACAGTTCCTCAAAAATAAAAACCAATGTCACGGGTGATTTCTGTTTCAATAGCTAAAATATGCCGAGTCTATTCACACAGCAAGCATTAATTCTCACTCGAGGCAGGGTACTTGTGAAGTATATTAACCAAAATGAGCAAAGTTTGTAGAAAATTGCTTTGACCAAAGATGTGTCTTTTGCATTTTATTTGTTCTAAGAATATTGCTCTGCAGTTTCAGTTTCATTGGATTTCTTAGAGAACACCAAATGGATTTCAGCTTTTATTATTTAGTAAAGCAGGAACTGGCCAGTGCTCTCAATTCAGGATACATAAGTATCCTTTTTTTTTTTTTTTTTTTTTTTTTAATGCATTTCGAAACCATTTCTTTGGTGCCTTCTCATGACATATTTCTAAAATATCTTTCAGGTAATATTAAAAAATAACACACAGTGCTGTCTGAAATCATACATTTTTCAGTTCTTTCCACTACTAATTCAATATATTCAATATAATTGAAGAATTTTTTGCTAATGTGCATAGATGTTCAGTAACACAACATATTAACTTTAATAAGTTTTTTTGCACTTTATTAACTTTTTTAAAGAGCAGCAACAGATACTGGAATAATTTCCTTTGTACTAGTTTTATCTACTGTAGGAATGTCATTTTAACACTTTTCTCTTTTACATAGCATTTAATCATTAACACTAATCATTTTCAAAAACTAGCTTGTATAAAATAATTTATTTGCCAGAGTTGGCTTCTTACTTCCAGAAAATTAGTGTGGTTTGTCTAAACAATATCTCTTCAGTTCACCTTTTACCCCCTCCCCGACCCCGCCTTTCTTTTTAATTGTGTAAATTATGAAAGTTACTCAGTGTGACTAGTCACAGAATACTATCTCACTGATAAAGGTGTTGTTCACCTTTTGACCACAGCTTTATAGAACCATTGTCTATCAATCTGTAGAAAGTATTCAATATTCAATATTCAAAACTTGGATTTTGCTAGCTAACTGTGGTAAAAGATATTTTTTCTATGTAAGAGGAGAATTAACCACACTCACACATATCTTAGATGCTGGTCAACTAAAGAATTTACTGTCAGCATCCCCCCAAATTTTCAGCTGTTCATACCTGAAATCTGGTTATTGCCTAGCTAGCTTACACAAAACATCTGTCTGCTCTCATTCAGAAATGTCTGTGCAGCAGAGAAAGAAATCTGACATTTCTCTCTGTTTCCCATAGCCAAGGTGCAACAGTACCAGTAGCTATGGTCAGGCTGCTTAATGTTTGAAAGAATGACCCTTTTTCACAGATGGCAAAAGCAGCCTGAAGCCAAATTGTCTGCTAGCTCTTGCCTTGCTTTTTCCCAGGGAACAAGACAGCATATTGTAAGATGGCAAGGAGGCAGAATAGGCACAGATCAAAGCTACCTGACTGCCACTGATGCAAGGCCTGTGAAGGACTGTATTCAAATTGACAGACTTTGAAAACTGTAAGATTCCAGGGCTAAGGAAACTGTGAGAACCAGAGTGCTGAAATAGTTCTCTAACATTCATCTTTGTCTGTTTTAGCAAGCAAAACTTGGAAACACAACCCTAAAAACTTCTTCTTTTTCCCTAGACTACAAATGCTCTTCCTAAGGCCCTTGATAACATTGTCCTATACAATAGACAAAAAATTCCCTTGCAGATGAACACAAAGAAAACATAAGCATGTATTTTCATAGAGGATTAAACTTTGGTTTTGGAGAGACATTCATGCAAGTAAACACAAGCTCTTTTTTTTTTTTTTGTTTGGTTTGGTTACTTTTTTAGAGAAAACAAAAGGAGCACATAAGAACTACCAGAAGAAAACTTGAAAAAAAGAGTGAAACTTACAAGAAATATATATTTTTTGCATTTGCCCCCTTCTAAATACCTATAAAATTGCAACCTGCTTCTTTTATATCTTTGGTTATATTTTGCTTAAGATATACAAGCCATCTGGATCTCTTCTGTGGTGTTCTAAAATAGCCTCTATGCTGATTCTTCATGTTAGGCAGAATGACTAGATGTCTGTTTCCCCACCTGACTTAACTGAGTCATTCTAACTTCTCTTAAATGTGGAAACAGCTATTGCTTACAACATCAGTAATATAGTTTCCAAACAACTTCTCATAATCTGCTCACAGAACCACAGGGAAGGGACAAATATGAGCTTCATCATTAAAGATTTTATAATGGCAACAGACAGTAGTGCAACTAGAATAGTGAGCAAAGTATCATGCTCTGTTATAAACATAGCAAAGCCTATATTTGGAGGTCTTGTGTGCATTATAAAATATTTTTATGGTGAGTGTATTTAAGGTCAGCTATTTTTAAGCAGAAATGAAAATGCTGAAGAATAAACTTTTCAGTACCTTAGTTAACATTAGCCAGGATTCATAGTAAACTGATTATTTTATCTGCTAAAATGCTAGACTGGAATAGGATTTTTTTAATTTTTAATTTTTTAATTTTTAATTTTTTAATTTTAATTTATTTAGTTATTTAGTTATTTGGTATTAACTATGGTGTTATATATAAAGTAATGCTGCTTTCCCTCAGGTGACTTTGCACTGCTTTCCAAAGTAACACATCACCGGAAACAGTTCAATTCCAGTAAAGTGTATTACTCTACCATGTATCCAGAAAAAGTTATTTCAACTGTTCTTTCACATTGCAACTTTCCCTTTTTAATTTTAAATTATAGCATTGACACACCACTTTTTTGTTTGTTTGTTTGTTTTGTTTTGTTTTGTTTTGTTTTGTTTCATGCAAGCACCAGCCTGGCATGAGGAAAAAAAAAAAAGTGTGAAAAAAAAAAAAAAAAACCTGCACAGGGAAAAAATGCAGGAGAATAATCTAGTTAATTTTTTAAGGACCTGTCAAGGACATTTAAGGACCAAACCAATTAAAGGGCACCCTGTGGTTGGGGTCTACTACAAGCCACCCGATCAAGGGGAGCCTGTGGATGAGGCATTCTTGCTCCAACTAGAAGAAGCATCACATTTGTACACTCTTGTCCTGATGGGGGACTTCAGCATGTATGTCTGCTGGGAAAGCTACACAGCAGGCTGTAAGCAATCCAGGAGACTCGTTGGAGTGCATTGAGGATAACTTCCTGGTCCAGGTATTAAACAAACCAACCAGAGGAGAAGCATTACTACACCTGGTGCTCACCAGTGTAGATGAACTTATTAAAGAGGTTTAGATATGAGACAGCCTGGGCTATGGTTGAGTCTGTGATCTCAAGGAATACAGGCCTGGCAAAGAGGAAAGTCAGGACCTTGAACTTCCGAAGAGCAAACTTCAAGTTATTTAAAGACCTAGTAGATGAGATACCCTGGAACACTGTCCTTATGGACAAAGGAGCTGAACAGAGCTGGCAGCTCTTTGAGGATGTTTTCCTCAGAACGCAAAAACTCCCCCTCCCCTTGCGTAAAAAAAGTGGGCAGGGAGGGCAGACAACCAGGACAGCTAAGCAAGGAACTGCTAGTCAAACTGAGGTGCAAGAAGGAAATGCACAGGCAGTGGAAGCAGGGACATGTGGCCTGGGAAGAGTACAGGGATACTGCCCAGATGTGCTGGGATGGGATCAAGAAAGCCAAGGCATGGATGGAACTGAGTTTGGCAAAGGTTGCAAAGAATAACAAGGGACATAGGCACATTTGTCAGAAAAGAAAGGCCAAAGAGAGAGTAACCCCTCTGGTGGATGAGAAGGGTGAACTGGTAACAGCAGAAATGGAGAAGGCTGAGGTACTCAATAAATTTTTTACCTCAGTTTTCACTGACAGACAAGCTTCCCAAGTCTTTGTTTCCCTGAACCCATAGATGGAGGCTGGGGGAGCAAAGTTCCACCCACTGTAAGTGAATAGCAGGTTCGAGACCACCTGATGAAACTGAACAGGTACAAGTCTATGGAGCCTGATGACATGCATCCCAATGTCATGAGGGAACAGGCTGTTGGACTTTCCAAGCCTCTGTCCATCATATTTGAAAAGTCCTGGAAGTCAGGCAAAGTCCCTGGTGACTGGAAAAAGGGAAGCATCACTCCCATTTTTAAAAAGTGTAGAAAGGAGGACCTGGGGAACTACAGAGCAATGAGCGTCACCTCCTTGCCTGGCAAAATCATGGAAAGGGTCCTCCTGGAAGCAATGTCAAGGCACATACAACACAACTAGATAATCTGAGACAGCCAGTATGGCTTCAGCAAGGGTAAATTGTGCCTGACTAATTTGGTGGCCTTCTGTGCAGAGTGACAGCATCAGTTGACGAGGGAAGACCGACCAATGTCATCTACCTGAACTTCTGTAAGGCCTTTGACACAGTCCCACATGACAGTCTGATCTACAAATTGGAGAGCTATGGATTTGATGGGTGGACCATCGGGTGGATAAGGAGCTGGCTGGAAGGTTGCACGCAGAGAGTGATGGTCAATGGATCTATGTCCAGATGGAGGCTGGTGATGCATAGTGTACCTCAGGGGTCTGTCCTGGGACTGGTACTCTTTAACACCTTTATCAGTGACACAATGGGATTGAGTGCACCCTCACCAAGTTTGCAGATGACATTAAGCTGAGTGGTGCAGATGATACAACAGAAGGAAGGGATGCCATCTAAAGGGACCTGGGCAAGCTTGAGAAGTGGGCCCAAGTGAACCTAATGGGGTTTAACAAGGCAAAGTGCAAAGTGCTGCACCTGGGCTGAGGCAATCCCAGACATGAGGACAGACTGGGAGAAGAAATTGAGAGCAGAGAAGGTCTTGGGTGTTCTGGCTTGACATGAGCCAGCAGTGTGCACTTGCAACCCAGAAGGCCAACTGCATCCTGGGCTGCATCAACACAGGAGTGGCTAGCAGGTTGAAGGAGGTGATCATCCCCCTCTACTCTGCCCTTGTGAGGCCCCACTTGGAGTACTGCATCTAGGTCTGGAGCCCCCAGCACAAGAAGGATGTCGAGCTGTTAGAATGGGTCAAGAAGGACCACAAAGATGATCAAGGGGCTGGAGCACCCCTCCTGCAAAGAAAGGCTGAGAGAGCTGGGGCTGTTCAGCCTGGAGAAGAGAAGGCTCCAGGATGACCTAATTGCAGCTTTTCAGTATTTACAGGGGACTTAAACAACAACAACAACAACAACAACAACAACAACAACAACAAAGATGGAGAACAACTTTTTGCCCTGTCAGATGACAGGACAAGGGGGAATAGTTTTAATCTAAAAGAGAGGAGATATTTAGGTTAGATATCAGTAGGAAATTCTTCACTAAGAGGGTGGCAAGTCACGGTAACAGGTTTCCCAGAGAGGCTGTGGATGCCCCATCCTTGGAGGTGTTCAAGACCAGGTTGGATGAAGCCCTGGGCAACCTGATCTAGTTGGTGGCATCCCTGCCAATGGCGGGGGGGGTGGAACTAGGTGATCTTTAAGGTCCCTTCCAACCCGAGCCATTCTATGATTCTATAATTTGAGTAGTGTAAAATAATTCTAAAGGATATTGATCTCATTTAGCTAACCTTATGAGTCAAGAGGAACTGGTTACAAGTGGGTTAGTGAGCAAAGGTAGGTGGTCTATATGTATGATATTATACAAATCCTTCTGGCTGATGTTTCCAGGACCCTCATCAATCGACATAGATAATGTCATAAATAGGAACGACATGGAGAAAGACTGTTCCCAGACACATCATTTGACAGCCACAAACTTTTATGACAATGAAGAGTTGCTTAAGTTAATTAACATCATGCTTTCAATAGGATCTAATGTGAAGTATAATTTAAAAAAAAAAAAAAAAAAAAAAACAGAGTTAGATAAAAATGAAACTTTTATATCTATACATATAGTTCAAAAAGGACCTACTTTGAGAAAAATTAAATAAATGAGAATACACAATCCTTGTTTAGGGACTCAGGAGGCCTCCAAATCTCAAGGAGAGTATTATTCAAAAAATACCCACAGTACTGTGTAAAACAGAAGGAAGGAAGCATTATTACTTAAGTAATTTTACCAAAGAGTTTGATAGCAATGATTATGCAAAATACGGGCTTAAAACAGCTGACCTTCATCAGTGTTAAAGAGAAATTTTCTACATTTTGATAGTTTTGTTTGATATCCAGAAGATAAGTAGAATAATTTTATTTTTGCATGCAGGTCATCAGATCCTGGAGTCTTACAATTAGCATGTTTGTGGAACATTAAGTAACAAAATCAGGAAATAATAGGCCTGTTGCTCTAAGGTACTGTGAAGTCATTATTTGTCTCCCATTTTCTTCTGTCTCTTTGGAACTACACTTTCTCAGGATGTATTTTATGTACCTTTTGAGATATTAATTTGTGTAGTATGTATCTAGTAGCCCTAAAAATGTGTTTACGATAACAAGTAATTGTAAAGGCTTTGAAAAAGCTGTTATTTATCATATGCTTGAAAACTAAGCTTTACTAAAGCAGGTACAAGCTTTGCCTCTTGAGCAAACAGAAGGAGAAATCCATGACAGCACGGATTGCCTTCTGCAAAGGACTGAATAATTTTCAAAAGACAAACCAATAATAAAACATATGCATTAACTTGAACTCATTTGTTTGTATACTGACTTTGTATAGGGGAATGTGACAAATGATAGACATCACATCATACCATGCAGTAGGCAGTCTACAGCCTTCCTGGCCCACTAAGAATAGGAATCATTTTTGTTTTGATCCTGTATAAATTATCTCCAGCATAGCTAAGTTCTGTCTTTCCCAGTTCTTCAGATTTAGCCACTGTATTAGCAGTAGACCCAGTCAGAACACTTGCTAGGGTAAAGGAATCAATTGCATCTAGAACCTTTAAAAGGGCTTTAAAAGGTAAAAAGAGTGCACTGTTCACCTGTTCTGTATTGGTACAAGAGCTGGCGTCAACACAGTCTCCTTTTTCCCCAAAATTCTTCCAGATGAGTAGCAATTAAGAACAGCTTATATCCTATCATGCATGCCTGAAGTTAAGGCACATAAATAACAACAATGGAAGCTCAATATTATATTATTGTTAAGACATCTCATATTAAAATGGTCTATAGAATGCAATAAAATACAACTTTATCCTTGACTGAAAATGTAGAACAAGGTATATTTGCAGAAAATGTAAACACATTCTGCTATCTCTGTCTTCTGCACAATTATGTTTTTTAATAGCTAATATAACTGTACCCAAGATATTTTAAATATATTGTAAAAAAAAAAAAAAAAAAAAAAAAAAAAGGAATCCATCAAAAAGGAACCATGCAGGCAGAAGCAAGAGATTTCAGGCTGAGATGTACCTCAAACACCCAAGGCTTCTGTGTTTGAATTTAAAACAACATTATCCAATTTATCATGATCTTGTAATTTATCAGAATCACATGGGAGGTTATACAAAGGCCATGTAAATATTTATTCGACCTATAAATAATTGTGTCACCCCCACTGAGATGAAACTTTGCATTTCAGAAGGGTGGATCAATATCATAAATACACAGTGCTAAAGGTAAGAAGCCAAGAACTGAAACTTCAAGGACTTCAACAGGGCAAAAAATGTTATTTGAACACAGTATTCTGTAAACTATTTTTATACTTTAAGACGTACCCTAAAAAAAAAATAAAATTAAAAAAAAATCTTGGATTTCTTCCCACCTTCCTTATACTCATCTCTAAATAACCTGCTCATAATCTATATGATTTCTACTATTTGCATTAGACACAAAGGATGCTCACCCTACCCCTGTTTCATGTCTTTTGACAAAGACAAAACTGAAAGGCAATAATAACACAAGCACTTCCCCTCTGGCTTCCTAATCATTTAGTCAGCAGAAGACTTGCACTTTTTTACAAGAGAAATAGCTATCACAAATTATATCGATCCTTTTAGTCCCTATTTAAGTTTTTCCCTACATAGATGTCCGCAAAAACTACAAGAATTTTGTGTCTTGGTTTGAAATATTCTCCTTGGAAATATTCCTATTTTCCTTGGAAAGCATTACTTTATCAAAACTTTTCCCATCAAAACTTCCTTTACAACTGCCTGGGGACACAGTACAGCTTCTGAGATATAAAGCTTCCAACATGACTAGTTAGTCCCCTTACACTTAATCATCCTTCCCAGAGGATTTAGACTGTTTACCAGTATTTTACAACACCTCAATTGCAAAATAAGGTCATAAAGACAAGACTGTGACCAATACTTCATTTTGCTTCTTATTTTTACATCTCTGTAACTATTTCTGTTCATCCACCTTTAACTGATATCACTAAGTCTAAAGTTATTAAATGTTACTGGAAGAAATAGATTATGGCTCAAAAGCTTATGAGAAGTCCTTTTTCAGGAATTCCTACAAGTGGTACTGTCACTGACAGAGTTACAGGTACTGGACTGCACGGTATTTTAAGTTGCCTGAAAAAATGCTCACCTTGAGTTTATAGGGTAGCAATTTCTTGGAGGAACCTCTCTAGAATTCAAAAGCCCCAGAAAAACACAAGATGTCTGAGAAGCTGAGATATGCTGAGATGCCTATGGAAATACCAGTTTTCCAGGAACTTGGGAATTATGCATAGACCTAGAATCTACTGAAGTCTTTACATGATTATGCTTTTAACAGTAAATCATTTTAGACCTCAGATAGCTGAGCACTCTTGCATATATCTTGCATATAATCTTGCATATAATCATGAGTGCTGAAACTTGCAGAAGCATTAAATGACAGAAGTGCCAGACTCCTTAATTCTCCAAATACTTTGTAAGACTTTACCCAGCCTAAGAGGATTCATAATGCAGTACAAAAATTTAAGTTTCAGAAAAATCTTTCTTTGACTACTGTTCTCATTTTGTCTGCTACTCCTCAGCTGTGCACATGAAAGAATCAGAAAACCCACAGAATATGATCAGAGAGACTTGCAGGTTTCAATAACTTTGCAGCACGTAGAACATATCAGGGTGACAAAATACATGTGAAGGTATGATAACATGTGGTTTCCTAACCACCAGTCAAAGCATCCAGTCCAAAAAT
Organism: Oxyura jamaicensis; assembly: GCF_011077185.1. Classification (NCBI taxonomy): domain Eukaryota; kingdom Metazoa; phylum Chordata; class Aves; order Anseriformes; family Anatidae; genus Oxyura; species Oxyura jamaicensis. The sequence goes on along the minus strand of NC_048926.1, from coordinate 57,519,832 downwards.
GGAGCCTTGAAGGACCTCGCTAGTGACCATCCGCCAGCCAGATATGGCCCCATATACCACAACCCTTTGAGCCCTGCCCGTCAGCCAATTGCTCACCCATCGTATGATGTTTTTGTTAAGTTGTATGCTGGACATTTTGTCCAGTAGGATCCTATGGTAAACCGTGTCAAAAGTGTAGCATTAAGGGGTATAGCCGATTAACTGTTATGGGTCCAGTCGGATTCAGGGTACTGAACTATCACAGTCACAGATTCACCAATAACACATTAACCGATATGGGTCTGGTTGGATTCAGAGCACTGAACAACCACAGTCACAGATTCACCAATAACGTATAACCATCCTTACTCTAGTCACTTTCAATGAGAACTATCACGGCTAGGAACAATGCAGTTAAGTGCAATTTATTACAGCAACAGGTACACAGGTTCTTTGGATTGTGTCTCAGTGACGGGGGGTGGGGGAAAAAGAGGCTCAGCCCGTTGACTGATCCCAGGAGTCAGGAGGACCTTGGGATGGTGTATTCCCTCGTGATGGTATCTCCCTTGATGGTGGTATCTCCTCTGACGTTAGTATCTTCCTTAATGATGGTATCTTCCCCAATGACAGTATCTTCCCTGACATCCCCTCTCTCTGACGCCAATTTATATTATTTTCTATCTTTTAGGCAGAGCTTGAGTGACTCTAGTCAAGCATGTCTTAGTTATGATTGGTGAAAAGTTTTCCCGTCTCTGTTTAAAGGTATAGGCTCCAAGAAATTCAGAGCATGTGCTCAGTGAGGGGTGGTCGCACCTTGGAGGCAGGTAGCTTTTGGGATGGAGATGTGTTTTGGTATTATAATATTATAAAGAGCAAAAGTACACTAGAGTACAGCATTTGTCAAAACATGACAGGTCGTTTGCTCAAGGTAGCAAAAAGTGCGGCTTATTGGTCTCGGTGTGCACAAGAACAATCGAGTCACCACCTGGTCACAGAGCTTAGCCACGGTGTCTCCACTCCACTCTACGGTCAGTACTGTTCCTCAGAGCCAGCACACCAGGTTCCCTCAGTGCAACAGCACCTAAAGTTGGAAGCCTAGGGAATGCTCAGGTAATGCAGCTACGCCCTACCCTGAAAGCCTCTTCAGTGCTGTACATTTTCTTTAAAATGTGAATATTAATTTTATTTTCCTAGTTACTTTAGGCAATTGCACCACAAAAAGCTTTGCTGAAGTCCAAAAAGATCACATCAGCTGGTTTCCCTTGATGGACTAGATGGGTGATCTTATCATAAAAGGAAAGGAAATTTGTTAGGCAGGGCCTACTCCTCATGAACCCATGTTGGCTGGGACCAATGACTGCATTGTCCCCCAGGTGCGCTTCAATAACTTCAAGGATCATCTTCTCCATAATTTTACCAGGCACTGACATAAGACTGACAGACCTATACCATACATGATCTGTCAAACACATAATTGCAAAACAAGATTTTCTTGGGGGGGGGGGGGGGGGGGGGGGAAAAGGGAGAAAAAAAGAGAGAGAAAGAGAGAGAGAGAGGTATTAGAAAATGATAGTTTAATGTAGATTGGCCTACTCTTCAGGCAGTAGCTATTATGAAATGACTACTCAGTGGCTGCTTCTATTCTGCTGTGCAAGAACAGTCTCAGTGACAGACTTGAGGCCAAACTGAGTACCTCATTTCTTGTCCACAAGCATGCCCCCAGGCTGAACCAGCTGAGTATTGGACGTCTTTTCTGCCTCACAGCGCTGCTCTGTCGATGATATCCAGCAGCTTAACTAAGGTCATTTACCTCTCTAAAATCATGTCTTACAGTGAAAACTCTAACTACTGTGATTTTGCACCTATGGATAGGCTTTTCATGTTCAGAAAGGTAAATCAGATTTGCTCAGTTATACAATAGATCTTACTTTCATTCAAAACTTAAACATGTTAAAATATTTTAAAAGGATATTCTCTCTATCTTCCAGGTACACCCCTCAATAAATAAATAAATAAATAAATAAATAAATAGATAGATAGATTGATAGATAGGTAGATATATATATATAATGAACTGATAACACAATTACAGAGCTCTTTTGATTCCACTTCAGGAAAAGAAAGGAAGGCTATGTTTGATACTTCTTCAAAACTCACTTTAGAAAGGCATAATGTAATTATTGCAATTGGAGTCTAGCCCAGGACACTGGAATTAATAAATCCATTCTTATAAAATATGCTAATAAATATTAAATGATCAAAAGTTATCATGAACACAGTCTTATTACTCAGCTAAAAAGTATTCAGATAAGTATTAATGCATAGGAAAGTATATAAACCTTTGCATCACCAGTCAAACTACCTATTGTACCTTTGTTTTTACTATGGGACTCCTGTGCAATACTTGTATCTGAAATTCAAAGCAAGAACTCAAAACATGAAAAACAGCTTCAGCCATTCTTAGGATGTCAGTATAAAAAGATTAGAAAGAGATGTACCCTAAAGCTACAGGATTTTATAAGTATAGACCACATTTCCATATTTAATCTTCTATTTCCCAGCAAGGACTCAAAATTTTGTATGTAACTATAATGTGTCATTCACTCATTTTGAAGAGTGAGAGCACCACTGTCCTTAAAATAAAGGCAATTTATTGACCCTATTAGCTGTTTCCTGCTCTTCAAAGTTTTCACGAGTCAGAGCTGCGTAATGTACTCAGGAGAACAACTTGTCACCAATGTCAGACCACAAGCCATCTCAGAAGAGATGGTTTCTTGTATTAGCTATTTGCAGTTAATCCAAGATTTCACTGCTATATTCAGGTTCTAAAAACAAATACAAAGTCCTGAATCAAAATCTTAACTACCCAGCATAAAAGTTATACCAGTATAAATTTAATTGTTGGCCATATGAAATTGTCTGGAAAATTCTTAGTCACTTCCACATTATGACAAGGCACTTTAGGAATGGGTCAATAGTGATGCACTGTTAAACTGAAGGTGATAAACAGGGTTGTATTTAGGTCCCATTCATCAAATTTCTGAAGTATTTGCTTACATCTACTGAGTTTAGTAACATTAAGCAAGACAGCAAGGTTAAGTATTTCCTTGCCAAAGCAGAATCTAACCTTGGAACAGGTTCTGCTTCCTAGCTAGGACTCACTTAATCATTCATTCTACATTGCATCCCATGTATTTATTTGGTCTTACTGCCTCTAGTCCAGGGCACAATGGACATAAAACTATTAAAAAGCATCCAAAGTAGGGCTAAGAGGATGGGGAAGGGTCTGGAGCAGCTGAGGTCTCTTGGTTTGTTCTGCCCACAGCAGAGGAGGCTGAGGGGAGGCTTCCTGGTGGCCTGCAGCTCCCTCATAAGAGGAGTGGAGGGGCAGGCGCTGAGCTCTGCTCTCTGAGGACAGCGAAAGGACCCAAGGGAATGGCATGGAGCTGGGACAGGGAAGGGTCAGACTGGGGGTTAGGGAAAGGTTCTGCACCCAGAGGGTGGTAGGGCACTGAGACAGGCTCTTCAGGGCAGTGGTCACAGCACTGAGCCTACAGGAGTTCAAGTATTTGGACACCACTTTCAGAAATGGTCTGAAATACTCTTGTGTGGAGCCAGGAGTTGTATTCAATGATCCTTGTGGGTCCCTTCCAACTCAGGATATTCTACAACTCTGTGATTCTATTTGCATTGACTTTCTACACACTTGAAGTAAATACCTTTATCATGTCTTCTAGTGTTATAAATTAGGAATCCACAGGGAACACTGAAATCTCTTCTAACCTTTACACTAGGGGCTCCTTTAGAAGAAGGACCCAGGAAGCAACAATTATATGAAAAGAAATAAACTTTTCTTACCACTGCACAAAGAGCCGTGGGACAGCTGTTGTGCATTTATTTCATGCCCAAAATGCCATTCAGAGAACTACACTTTGTTAATAAGACAGAAATTAGAAGAATATGAGAAGAATTGCAGAAAAGCTAATACCCAAACATTATTAAACAGATATGAGCCAACTATACTAACAAATTTATGTACTAGAAACAGTCTTGCAGATACCATACTGGAACATTTCCAAACGTCCACCTAACAGAACCATTTTGTACAATAATTTCATCTTCAATCTTTATTTTTAAATTAGATTATTTTGTTCTTCTCAAGATTTCAGAGAAAAGCTAGTACATATAAATGAGTAATATCATAAGAATGAAGACATCATTTTTTAAGTTTATGGTTTCTAAATTAATCTAATCCCTTTGGAGACAAATTCACATTTTTTTAGTAATATTTGAAATAGGCATTTGTACACCACATCTCTGATAGCAGTGGTAGCTGTAAAGTTTGTTCTGGTTTTATTCAACCAGAAGGCAAAAGACAAGCTTTTAAAAATCCAGTATAAACACATTCTGATACAGTCAGCCATGCCAAAACCTACTTTAGACATTCAGAGATTGTCTCTCAGTTACTGCAGTGCTTTATTTAACCAGAAAACTTATTATGTAAACAGTAGTGTCTATGCTTATCTAATTGCTAACTCATGTCTTGGCTAATTCATTTCTGTTTTCCTGCCCTTTATGCCTCAGTATTACTGTGATGAAAAAAAATCACAGGACATTTCATAAATGGTACCTGCACCCTCTAAACATAATGTTTAAGAGCATCAGAAATGCCCTCCAGAGTCATACCAATGATTCAGAGTCTGGGATTCTGCTTCCAGCAGCACCAGCAGAAAATGTTATTAAAGAAGAGCGCTATCACCAGGCTATTATCTATGGCCCATTCTGCTCTTTCTCCACTAGCATCTCCAGTCACCATGATAAAGGTGTTAAGAAGCCACTTACCAGTCCCTTCTGTCGGAATTTCTTTCTGGACATTTTGTCCATGAACTTGTCTTATTCCTTTTTGACCTAACAAGCATGTTCTGCCTCCACAGCTGTGTGTACCAAGTTCTCAAACTTCACTGTACTGGAAAACAAAAACAAAAACAAAACAAAACAAAAATCTCCCCTTTCTAGTCAGCCTCCTCTGAGATTCAGTGTCTTCCTTTACTTACAATGTTGTGTGATCTGGTGAACTCTGCTTCAAGTGCCTTACACAACACCTTGATGATTTTGTAAATATTAATGCTGTAGTTTCTCAGTACTCTCCTATCCAAATGAAGTCTAAACATTTTTAGCTACTGTTCATAAGGCAGCTTCTCTATCCTTTCAATCAGACCTCCAAGATCATCTGGTCCAACTGTCCCCCTACCACCAATGTCACCCACTAAACCATGTCCCTAAGTACCATGTCCAACCTTTCCTTAAAGAATGCCAGGGACAATGACTCTACCATCTCCCTGGGCAATCCATTCCAATGCCAGACTACTCTTTCTGAGAAGAAATGTCTCCTAATTTCCAACCTAAAACTCCCCTGGTGCAACTTTAGACCATTCCCTCTAGTCCTATCAGTGGTTACCTGTGAGAAGAGGCCAACCCCCAGCTCCCAAAACCTTCCTTTCATGTAGTTGTAGCTAGCAATAAGGTCTCCCCTGAGCCTCCTCTTCTAACAACCCCAGTTTCCTTGGCCACTCCTTATAGGACTTGTGTTCCAGGCCCTTCAGCAGCCCAAGCCAGGATGCTGTAGGCCCTTTTGGGCAATTGGGCACTCTGCTGGCTCATGTTCAGGCAAGCATTGGCCAACACCCCCAGGATCCTTTTCCTCTGCACAGATTTCCAACCATTCTCCCCAAAACCTGTAGTGTTGCATTGGGTTGTTGTGGCCAAAGTGTAGGACCCGGCAATTAGCCATGTTGAACCTCATCCCATTGGCCTCTGGCCATCGATCCAACCTGTCCAGGTCCATCTGCAGGGTCTTTTTACCCTTCAGCAGGTCAATATTTCCCACCAGCTTGGTGTCATCTGCAAACTTACTGAGACTGCACTCAATTCCCTCCTCCAAATCATCAATAAAGATATCAGAGGATGGGCCCCAACAATGACCCCTGGGGAACACTACTCATGACCAGTCGCCAGCTGGATTTCACTCTGTTCACCACCACTGTCTGGCCCCAGCCATCCATACAGTCTTTAACCCAGCAAAGAGTGTACTTGTCCAAGCCATGGGATTCCATGATTCTATGTTCTCTAACTCTAATATTTCCTTCTTGAGTTGAAGTAACCAGAACTGCTAAAAACACAGTAGGCTTGGAAATACTCTACTCAATATCATTTCTAACCTGGTTTTTAATGTTAAAAAAAATAAAGTAAAATAAATCTTAACTGTGATCTGAACCTACAGTATGTCCTGAAATCACAGGGCATGTAAAAAGTCAGATGACTTCAACATAAACTCTGTTGGTTTTCCATATTCCTGCCACAAAATTCTCTGCCTCTGAAGCACGGTATACTGAGGTTTCAAACACACTTAAGATGATTAAGGTTTACATCAATTGAATAGACAAAAAAGGTTGAGCTCTGAAATATGAAGAATGACTTCTAATTATGATTTCTCTCATTGAATATAACACGCTAATGATAATGTAACAGTATGTGCTAAGTAGCTATGTGAGTTCATGAATTATGGGAAGACAAGCAATATTTCACTTAACAGAAAGTATTTGTTTCCCCTTTACCAAATTAGGTCTTTTGCCCGGGATCAGCAATTAAAATAAAATCCTAAGGAAACAATTTATACTGACTCCTTCTGTCACTTTGAAAGGTATTTTTGTTTACATATCTTCCCAATCTGCATGATAACATTATATGCAATTATTATAAACAGTGAGAATGGAAAATAGTTTCATAATATTTGTTTTGCATTTAACTCCTTGGCAATTCAGGAAATTGGCAACTACTCTCAAAATTATATTTGGCCAGAGCATCACATGAAAGGGAAATTTTTCATATTTTAATTTAATGAATCACATTTCAGCTTCACACTCTCTCAGGCTCATTCTTTAAAACTAGAACTGAAGGAATGTGAGAACAGTTATTGTTTCTAAATTCCCCTAGCATAGTTCCAAGTAGTTGACCCAGGTTCGATTTCTGGCCAACGCAACATATGATATGATGAAATTTCTGGTCATTACTCTAACCTGGTATTTGTACTTAGCACTCTTCTCATCCTAATCCAAAACATAGCACTCTACCAGCTACTAGGAGGAAAATTAACTCTGTCCTAATTGAAACCAGGTTACATTTTTATGTCAGTTCCGTTCAATTGCTTTATTTTTTTAATCTTTCCAGGAACAGGTTTAAGACTTTTCTTTTTGCATCAAGATAATGGAAAAATATATGCTTTTATCCTCTGGTTTTCCATGTTTCAGGAATTATAAAATACATTTTTTTTTTCTGAGTTTTATCACTTGCAGTTTCATGTTATAATCTTTTTCAGGGTTTGCAGCAAAGAACTGCCTGTTATACAAGAAATAGCAATTATAGGTTTTCTACAGATTATTCAGGTTTGTAGCTTTCACCAAATATTGCACTGTGAAACACTGAAATGGATTTAAAATATATTTTTTGTCTAGCAAGTAGCCATTTCCTAACAGGCCATTCACTGGATTATGACCTAATAACAACCAAATTTAACACGAGTCTCCTCTTTTTATTTTTATAGAAGTGAATGTGAAGGAATACAATTAATAATATATATATATCCTGATATCTTTTTCACGCATTAAGTATTTAACATACTTGCAATAAGTTTGTTTTCTCTATCAGAATTTACAAACAACAGTGTTGTAGAAGGAAGCCCTTTTTTTATAATGGGCAACATTCCAGTATTCCCTAGTTCACCAGAATTCAATTCCCAGTCTGCATCAGTCCAATAACACTACATAGCTGGGCTCCTGAATCAGTTTCTGTTCATATCAGTTTTGAAGGCTACATCATTAAAGATCAAAGAAGGGTGATTAGGCTTCCCACCAACTCCTGAACTTCTAACTTTTCTGACATTAAACATCCTCATGTTTTTTCACCAATATAAATCTTCTGGTGATCATTTCCAGCCACAGTCTGGGACACCATTCTCATACTGCATTATTACCTGTTGAAGAAACCTGCTTCTGCTAAAATACAAGAATTCCCATCCCATATTCTTCATAGGATACATTTAGTAAGTTTCCTGGAACATACAAATATGAAGTGAAATAATCTTATGAATTTTGTCTTCACTAGCTTCCTAGTACTATTGTTTTCCAGTTAAAAAGTGTTGAGAACAGATCTTTCAATATCATGAAAAGGAAGGATAAAAATTACTGGAAGGAATAATAATAATAAAAAAGCCTAATATATTGGGGATTTTGTTTGTAGGTTGGTTGGTATTGTTGTTGTTTGTTTTTTATAAATAGTACTTGAAATCAACAGTTAAAATGTGAGGAGCTGAAGTTCTCATTTGCCTACACATTGACCCACAGTAACTTAAAAACTCTCCTTTAATTTCTTGTCTTGGAAGTTATACTCACCTAATCAAACTTTGCATGTGGCTCTTTGTCAGTAGGCTGCTGCTTACCCATTATAGCCCTCATTTTCATGATGAATCACAATTGGGCAAACCAGTAATATAAATGCAATGTATGTTATACCCTCCCTCTTTATGATTAATTCTACTAGTGGTACAAATTTGCATGAATGAATGTCAGTGTGTTTTCTGCTCTGAACATTTCCTGCTGGCTTCAATTCAGCTCTGCTGACATTTATTACAAATAATAGCTAAATATTCTTGATTTAATGGCTGTGGTGGCCCCACATCTGAAGGTGATGTCTGTAATAAAAGCGGACAAGACTAGCTTATAAAAAATACTAATCAGATTGTGTTTGCACACATAACGGAGAGGCCTCACATACATAACCAGCAAAATGGAACGATACTTTTTTAAATGCAGCTGCTGGAAGTCAAGAGTTCAAGAACATATCGCCTGCATTATTTTCTGCCCCTCTCCCTTCTTTTACCACCTCTTTATAGCACCTGTAACAATGGTGAGAAGATCATAGCCAAAGGGTTAAAGTTCCTATTTTAATACTCTTGAGAAAAATAACACTGAATACTATACAGTGTCATCGCACCTACTGTCATTGTTAATTCTGCTACCAGAAAAGCATGAGGGATTAGAGGAACTTGTCACCATATAGTGAGACCCATTTTAAAGTCTTGTTTAGCTTAGTTTAACTTAAATCATGCTAAAAAGTATGCCATCACCCCCACCACCACACCCTCCAAGAAAAATGCAAATATGCTCTATTCTTTAGACAGGGACAAAAATATGTTACCTGCCAGAAGCACAGAGGAGACAGAAAGGAGACAGGAGGAAAAGAGCAGCTGATGAAGAATGGTTTTGTGAGATGGGCATGTGCACGTAATGGAAAAGACTGCAGAAAACATTCAAAGAAGGACACGGATATAATCATACCTGACATTTTACAAATTTAGTACTAAGGACATTGGCAAAGAATTGTCCCCTTGACCTACGCATGAATGGCGCTAATGCTCTGAGGATGGCAAAGGTGATCAACAGGGCCACTTCAAGCTTTAATCAGCAGAAATATTATCTCCTCCAGAATATTCTGGAAAGAATCCCACAGCATCCAAATTAAAAAATAAAAATACAAATAAAAATAAATCAAATTAAAATCATGCTAATCTTGCTCTTCAGAGCTCCCTCATACCACTGTATGCTTTGCTTTCCATTAGTATCAGTACACTGCCAGCAGTCTAGAGGCACATTTACCAAGTTGAACAGATTTTTCTCAAAGTAGCAAAATGCAGCTATTTAGTGTAAATAACACAAAGCTTATTTCTTCTTTTGATCCTATGTGCTTCTGGCATCTGTAGGCATGGAAAGACACGTATTATATAGCTGTTCTCTGATTAAGTTTATAACATCACACAAAAATAGTCGATAAATGGTGGTTGGCACTATCGAGTGCCAGGATAAGGTCTTGTCCAGTCAAGCCATGGTGCCTGGCTCTTGTATTATCTTGGCTTTGGGATTTTTTGAAGACCTCATACCTGTTCCTTCATTCAGAATTTTTGCACATCATTATTCATTTCAGTTTGCCTTTTACTGAGTATAGATTTTTTGCAATAGAAAAATAAACTTAAAAAATTAGGCTTGGCCAGTATCCAGTTTCCAACAGTGCCCCATAATGGTGGGTTTTGAACATACTACAAACACCAGGACAAGTATGAAATTATCCTTTCCCCAGAATAGCTTCTGATTTGGGGCAGCAAATGGAAGTGCTAAACATGAATTCGTAAATTTAATAGTCAGTGATAAATCTAACTTCCTGAAATCTGCTTATACCCTTTGAACCCACTTATATTTTAAAATTTCCAAAATACTATGTTTCTAGTCAAGGGTCTGTAACACAAGTCCTATGAGGAGTGGCTGAAGGAACTGGGGTTGTTTAGTCTGGAGAAGAGGAGGCTCAGGGGACACCTTATTGCTAGCTACAGCTACCTGAAAGAAAGTTGTGGGAAGCTGGGGATCAGCCTCTTCTCACAGGTAACTAGTGATAGGACTAGAGAGAATGGCCTCAAATTGTGCCAGGGGAGGTTTAGGTTGGAAATTAGAATTTTTTTCTCAGAAAGAGCAGTCAGGCATAGGAACGGGTTGCCCAGGAAAGTGGTGGGGTGACCGTCCCTGGTGGTGTTCAAGGAAAGGTTGGACCTGGTGCCTAGGGACATGGTTTAGTGGGTGACATTGGTGGTAAGGGGACAGTTGGACCAGATGATCTTGGAGGTCTTTTCCAACCTTAATGATTCCAACCTCTATGATTCTATATATGCTCTGTAGCTTAATTATGAACTCTCAGGAAAAATAACTAACTAAATAAATAAATCTACTGTTTCTATACCTACTGCCTGATTTTAATGTTACAAAAGGTAGTGAATAATTATTTTCCCTTTTCATTTCTTTTATTTTAATTTCATTTACAATTGAAGTGTATAAAAAATAAATCTCTAACAAGTTCCCACAATCATATGCTTTTCACAGTGAAGAGTCCTGATCTTGGATTTCTTTCTTAGAAAAGCCTGGGCGCTTCCGTATACAAGATAAATAATCAATGGCTGGTCTAAATAGATTTCATCCCAAATACATTTTACCAGATTCTTTTGTCCAGTAAAAGCATCTCAGTATCTTTTCTTCCTTTATCTCAGAAGAGACAAAGCTATGGACTTGTGTCACTCTCATCCAAAGATTAATGCTTCTTAGTACATTACTCTTCAAAAGAAGGTTTCATCACAACTAAAAACATGTAGGTTGGGATTATGTAGCTTTCCCTAAGGAAACTGATGGTACTTGTTTTTGGCAAAACTGTCAAACATCAGGAAACAGAAGCTGCACATAAGTACCAATGAGTTTAAAAAGTCATTTTAGCAATCACTTTCCCTGTTTTACAATCACATATTGTTTGTGTATGTGTGTCCTTGTGACCATTACACGTCTGTTTCAGTGCTATACAGTTAAGATTGTTTTCTTCTCCACAAAACAGATTGGACTCTTAAGGAAATTAGATATGCCAACATTTTGTTTTTCCAATATTTGTAAGAGAACTGATTGTATGTATTAAAAATAAAAATAATAAAAAAAAACGTTTTTTTTAATGTATTTTAAACAATATTATGGAATACTCTGTCAGAAGTCATAGAATCATAGCATCACAGAATGATTGGGGTTGAAAGAGACCTTAAAGACTATCCAGTCCCAACCCACTGCCATGGGCAGGGGCACCTTCCACCAGACCAGGTTGCTCAAAGCCCTGTCCAAGTGTCCTTGAACACTTCCAGGGATGGGTCATCCAGCACTTCTCTGGGCAACCTGTCCTACTGCCTCACTACCCTCTGAGTGAAGAACTTCTTCCTAACAACAAATCTAAGCCTACCCTCTTTTAGTTTAAAGCTGTTACCCTGTGTCCTATCACTCCAATCCCTGACAATGAGTCCCTCTTCAGCTTTCCTGTAGGCCCCTTTTTGATACTGAAAGGCTGCAATCAGGTCTTCACAAATCCTTCTTTTCCCAGGGCTGAACAACCCCAACTATCTGTCTTTCTTCGTGGGAGAGCTGAACACTCTATAACACCCTATCTTCACAGAACAGCTAAACAACTGCATCTAAAAGACATATCTATATACAAGGCATATAAAACAGCTAGTATTACTTAACTGTTATTCTTCAGATACTGTTCATATGGCAACAGCATTGCGTGTCATTTTTTCTCTTCCTTTATCAACTTGCAAATTCACAGCAACACTTGCTGTTCTTAATTCATTTACAGTCTGAACGAGGATAGAGTTTTACACTAGTAATTCTTGTTGAAGATAGTAAGACCTTCTAGGAGTAAGGGTTGTTTTATCTATATTTATCTGCTTTCTGTGGCTACTCTGTTTTGTTCTTTTTGACAGGCACCAAGCAAGGAATGTCTACATCAGGGACTTTAATTACTTAAAATCCTTTTTTTTTTAATTGATTATGGACAGTAGAGCAGTGCTTTGTGTTAACCTTTCAAAATGTCAATTTAATTTAGAAATACAGCAACTTTTTTAGCTCTATTGTCATGGATGATACATACATACTATGTTGTACTACCATTACAAGAAGTGTGTTTTAATTGTATATGAAAAATTTGTTTGGGATTAATAATTGCCACAAGTCTTGAGAACTCTTTGGTTGCTATTGGGAAGTCTATGCAGATCAGAAAATAGTCTTATAGATGGGGGGCAGGGATCATGCATATTTTAATTGTTCAAATTTTGATGCCAACCTCCTTCAAAGAGATTCTGCACAGATCTTACATTTTTGTATGATAGAGCCCTGAACCAAAGACAGTGGCTGCATATTTGCACTGAGTTGAATGGCCTTAGACAGAATACAAATACCACAATTGGCTAACACAGAGATTAATACATAATAATAATAATAATTTGTAATCCTTGCTCTGCTTTGGTAGAGAAATAACACTACAAAACAGCTGCAGTAAGGAGGCCACTTGGCCCAGCCACACATGAGCTAGAGAGCAGGACTGGCTTTGAGGAAGATGTGTGACTGTACTTCTATGAATTCTGCAGTAGAGGCAAACCTGCCACATCCAGATCAGGGAGATACTAGCAGTCTTCCACCACTTCTGCAAATGGTTTCATATCATTCCCACTTCATCAGCAAAGAGTGACATACCACAGTGAGCATGCATTAGTGTGCCGTTACATCATTAGTTGTAGTGGGTTTACATGATAAGTCTTTGGTAGAGGGGGGCTGCAGGGGTGGCTTCTGTGAGAAGAATAGAGAAGTTGCCCCACGTTAGATAAGGGCCCCGCCACTGGCCAGTGCCAAGCCAATAAGAGATGTTGTTTGTGTCTCTGTGAGAGCATATTTAAGAAAGAAAAAAAAGACTATTGCACAACAGCATCTGGGAGAGAGGAGTGAGAAGCAGCCCTGCATCCCCCAAGGTCAGTGCAGAAGGAGGGCAGGAGGTGCTCCAGGCAGGCAGCACAAGTTCTCCAGCAGCCTGTGGACAGGCTCCTGGTAGAGCAGGCTGTCCCCCTGCAGCCCATGGGTCCCACATGGTGCAGATCTCCATGCTGCAGCCTGTGGAGGAGCCCCCAGTGGAGCAGGTGGATGTGGCCTGGAGGAGGCTGAGGCCCATGGAGAGCCCCCATAGGAGCAGGCCCCGGGCCGCAGCTGCAGCCCATAGAGAGGAGCCCACGCAGGAGCAGGGGGTTTGGGGAGAGCTGCTGCCCGTGGGGGACCCGTGCTGGAGCAGTTTGCTCCTGGGGAATGGATGGAGCCCGTGGCACGGAGCCATGTGAGAGCAGTTCTTGAAGAGCTGGTGCCTGTGGGCAGCCCCCACAGGCTCAGTTTGGGAAGGACGGCATCCCGTGGGAGGGACCTTACGTGGAGCAGGGGCAGAGTGACTGTGAAGGAGCGACGGAGACGAAGCATCAGGGATTGACCACAGACCCCATTCCCTGTTCCCCTGTGTCACCTAGGGGGAGGAGGTGGAAGAGGGTGGATGGTTTTGGTTTCTTTTCTTTGTTTCTCACTTCTCTAGCTTGTTAGTAATAAGCCATAAATTTTATTATCTCCCTAATCTGAGACTATTTTGCCCATCATGGTAATTGTTGAGCAATCTCCCCATCCTTATCTCAAAACTTAAGCCCTTTTCATCATATTTTCTCCCTCTTTTCCTTTGAGGAGGGGAAGTGAGAGAGCAGTTGTGGAGCTCGGCTGCCCACCTAAGTGAAAACACATTTGGTATGCTCTACATAGCATATGTAGATGCTATGTAGATAAAGCAGATGCAGATATTGTGAATTGGTATGTACCAATTTTCTGGTGTTTTTTTATATCTCACACACAGTGACCACTAGCAAAGAGCTTTCACCCAACCTTTCTCTCAGGAGCTACAAAGAGAAGATCCTAGTGGATTTCTGATAACATTTTGAACATGTTCTGACGACATTTGCTGATATGTTCCTTTAGGACAACA